>NC_056737.1:1686228575-1686283575 GCF_019279795.1 Protopterus annectens
ATAATAATAAAGAAAATATTATGGACAAGAAAGTTATTGAAGAAATAAACAAACTAAATGAGAAATACAAAGAAATTTTAACTCATAAAGTTAAAATAACCTTAGAGAAATACAAGTTTTTGTCTTATTCAATAAGCCCCAAATACTTACATAGACTTAAAAATAAAACAAAAAGGTTGAATAAACAAAACCATATCAAAGAAATCTTTTCTCTAAGGAAAAAGAAGAATGTTTCTAGTATACCAGAAATACTAGATGAATTTAGAAATCACTTTCACAAAATTAACCATAATAATATTAACATGGAACCTAAAGATAAAATAAAGGCGTTTATAACCACAAATATGAATAACAAGCTTAATAAACAACAGATTAAACTATTGGACAAGAGTATTTCATATACAGAAGTTATTACACAAATAAATAAGCTTAAATCAAACAAAGCACCGGGTAATGATGGTATTATACCAGAGATATATAAAATCCTTTCTAAAAATACATATTCATTAATACATAAGGTTTTTATTTTGGCCCAAACTGAATTAATAACCCCCCCCCATCTTGGCAATATACATTTATTTCGCCAATTTTAAAACCTAATAAAGATCCAACTAGATGTTCTTCATATCGGTCCATCTCATTACTTAATGTTGATTATAAAATGTTTATGAATATCTTTGCTGATAGATTGAAGACAATCATTCCCGGCATTATAGATCAGACAGGCTTCATTGTAAACAGAAATACTTTTGATAATATAAGAAGAACTTTAACATTAATAGATTTTGCAAATAGGAAAAAGAAAGATTTAACACTTATTAGTCTTGATATAAGTTCAGCATTTGATTCAGTAAGTTGGGACTATCTGTTTACCTTAATGAAGTGCACAAACTTCTCGGATGCATTTGTAAATCTAATTGAACATTTATACAAAGGAACGTTGGCTTATATTAAGGTAGGAACATATGTTTCACAAAAAATACCCATTCTTAAAGGTACAAAACAAGGATGTCCACTTTTTCCACTATTATTCACTTTAGTAATGGAGCCTTGGGCTAATTTGATCAGAAACAGTACTGACATAGAGGGTTTTGAAATAGATGAAAATACAACATCCAAAATTTAACTTTTTGCAGATGATGTTCTAATTACATCAGCAGGATCTAATTCTTCTATACAGTCTCTATTTGATAACATGATGAATTTTAAAAGTATTTCTGGTTTAATATTCAATGAAGAAAAACTAAAATACTACCTATATATACACAAAAAAATATTCTCATTAGTGATTTTACTAAATATGTACCCAATTCAGGTCAGATAACTTATTAGGTATAATACTATCTAAAGATATTAAATCTACTATATATAATAATTATAATACCTGTTTTCTTAATATACAAAATCTTTTTAATACCTGGAATAATATGTTTTTTACTATGGAGGAGAGACTTACAATTATTAAAATGATAATATTCCCCAAGATTTTATACTTAATACAATCAATAATACTTCCACCTACAAAAATAATTATCAAGAAACTGAACACACTAATGTTAAATTTCTTATGGGCACCTAATAGACCTAGGATTGCATTAAAGAAACATACTAATAGCTGGTCTCAAGGGGTATTTCTTTTCCAGACTTTAATTTATATACTATCTCTTCTATTGTAAAAGTTATTACTTTATTAATAGATCAGTCATATGTCACAAAATGGAAAGATTATTGGGAGCTAATTAGTATACACTTCATGAAAATCTCCTTAACACATAAAAATATGATTGTAAATAACTCCATGTTATGGTTACTAAAGGAATTTTGTACTTCACCTATTACACCTAAACATATGGTTTGTTACCCATTAAATATTATTATTCGTTATCGTAACTTTATATTCATGCACCCTAAGTATAGGGAATGGAATTTTATTGTATTTCCTATAATGTATACTCAGGGTATGCTTTTGTCATCTACTTCTGAAGGAACTCATTTAGCTATAGATAATGATCTAAAGTACTGGTATCAGTTGATATCTGATAATAAAGTTAAAAATCTAGATTTCTTAAAACAAGAATTTGATCTAAGAGAAACTTGCTGGTTAGTGGTTCAGACCTTTAGACAACATCTCATTAATAAAATAGATTTAATGTCTATAACTGTTAAAGAATCTATTCCAACACTGATTGATTACTTGATATTAAATTTACAACATAAAGTTTCTGATAAAGGTAAACTTTCATACATACATAAAGTTATCAGACAAGAAACTTTTTACAGTGTAGATTCATACTGGAAATATTTCACTTCTATTAATGGGGACCCACCAAATCAACAAGATAAACAATATATATTGGAATCTGCTTATAGAACTACGTCTTCCATTGTCTGGAGACTTTATACATGGAAATTTTTACATAGATCTTTTTATACACCTTTAATGATGAATAAAATAAATAATAAAGATAATCTATGTAAGAGATGTAATGTAGAAATTAATGCTGACTGGGCTCATATGTTTTATGACTGTATAAAATTGAAAGAATACTGGAAGTCAATTAATGAATTTTTGCAGGCTCTTTTACAGATAATTTCATTATTTCTAAATCTCTTATATTATTCAACACACCTGTACCTCAAAGTGTTAAAAGGTTAAGCTTCCCTTGTTATGGTCTATTCTAGCAGTGGCTAGGAAAATAATAACTAGAAATTGGATTTCAGATACACCTCCTTCGTTCAATGAATTAAAAAATGTTATGAATATAGTGTGCCATATGGAAATAAACACAATTAGGACTAGAACAAACAGAAAAACATCTTCTTTTATTGTATGGGATAATTTACAAAATTTGTTAAAAAAATTTTAATTTCAATAGCATGGTATTTTAGTTTAATTAATTGATCTGATTGTAGTGGATGTCTTTGTAAATACTTTAGTTGTTTTGTTGAATATTATAATAATACCTATTTTTAATTACTTGTATAAAATTGTTATGATATTTCTCTTATATGTTAAAACAATAAACCTGTTTTGAAAAAAAAAAAGAAACTGTCTAGGAGGCTGATAGCTGACAGGTATGAGGACAAAGTAGGAGCTAAGAAAATGTTTCTTGATGTTAATGAAAATGTTTCCATTTAGGATAATTTCCTGAATAAGGTACTAGTTTTCTTCATATCAGTCATAAATATCAGGATAAACCACTGTTTTTCATTAAAACATCAACTATTATATTAAACATTAACTAACTTGAAATAAATAATACTTCATTGGACTGAAAATGTAAGAAAACAGCTAAACCAAAATAAAAAAGCACTTTGAATCACAGAAAAATGGATTTATTGTGAACTGAAGTGCTAACTGACATAAATTAAAATTAGTTTTGTTAAGAAAATTACTACATATAATAATTAACAAGATGACAGCTTATGAATGCTGAAAGGAATGAGAAGGACTGAGATATGCGTAATGTTATTTAGGGAATCATTCTATCTATATATCTATTGATTTGTCTGCCTGTTTATCTATCTGTCTATTTAGATCTGTACACTGGGAAAGAGCATTGATCTACTTTGACCTATTTCAGGTTCCAATGGGAAGATATACAAAAAACAAGCATTCCAAATGGCAAATAAATCCAGTAATATAGGAAAAAATTAATATTTACACACACAGTGCCTTAGAACTCCTGTTGGCATAAAAACAGGACCATAACATTAATTTGTCATTTAGATGTTTACATATAATTCTGCCTGAAATCCTTTGATGTGCACCACTATTTTTTCAACAGTCTAAAGATAATCTGCCTTATTATATCTCTTTAGGGACTTTTTACACTCTTCTCTGAGTCACAGCAGTAATTTCAATTACAGCAGTTAGACATTTCAGGATTTATTGCTATTTAACTGTGTGCTGTTTGAACTGTTTTAGAGCAGGTGGTGATAAGACAAAAAGACATCTGTAGCCCAGCCTTCAATCATTGCTTTATACTTTAAATGCTTAACATAATACTGTCTATTTTACTTAGTTTATGGTGCTATGAAAATGCATTGTTTTATATGATAACAGCATTATTCATAATGCCAAAAGTATGCTGACAGTTATTTGCTGGGACTAGTAATATCCAATATTTGCTGAGTGAGCTATATGGCTCTAAGTAAAGCATGTCATGTGCTTTTATAGATGTGATTGTCATACTGCTTTTGGCATGTTGCTATTTGTAATTTTTATTGTAATGTTCTTTAATTAAAAAGCATAGAATAAAATTATTATTATTACTAATATTATTCTTATTACTACTACTAGAAAATTACTGCACTAAAACACTGAAGTTTAAAGCATGTTGCTTTAAAATTACTATACACACATTTGACATATATATGCATTCAGAAAAGAAAAACATAATTACACTTTCAAAATGTTGCCTTCAGTAGCATTTTCAAAATCAATCATTGAGCTTCAGAGGTGATAGAAAGACCACTAGAAAGAGTGCAAATATATAGCTATATATAATTTATATATATATATATATATATATATATATATATATATATATATATATTTTTTTTTTTATACACACACACACACACACACACACACACACACACACACACACATAAGAATGACATTTCATCATTTGTTTACATCGAAAAATAACATTGGAAATGAAATTTTGTTTTCTACACTAAGTTGAACACCATTTGTCCGATGTCCCAATTCGACGTAATTCAAAATAGCTTTAGGTGACGTCAGTCACCCAGGCTATTCAGCATAACTTATAATTAGACTTTCACATCAATGGCATCAATTTTTTAATGTTTTGCAGGGGGCATTATATATACCAACTCCGAGATCACATTACATTGAGGACAGGGAATAATTCCCTCATCCTCATTGCACTGAGATGTCCAGTCACACTGCCAAACTCATAATAATGAATCTCACTGTACATGCTTTGTTATGAGTTGGACTATGTCAGTTCAGAATTGTGCACTTTTGAAAGTGTACTTTCCTAGAACTGACGTTCAATCAACCGCAATTCCAGGTTTTGATAGTAAACCTGTATGTAATGTATATGTATATATATATATATATATATATATATATATATATATATATATATATATATATATATATATATATATATATATATATATATATATATATATATATATATGTGTGTGTGTGTGTGTGTGTGTGTCACATACATATACATATTCACTCCCTTATCCCCTCCTAACTTACAACAACCATCCTCCAAACTTCTCCCCCACCTTACATTTCTTAAGGGCAAGTTCTCAAAGCCCTGTCCAAGGCAAATCTGCAGCACCTGTAGGACCAGATGACATCCCAGGCTGTCTTCTAAACAGGAGGAAACATGAACTAGCATCACCACTAAATACCCTTTTCACTCATAGCCTAACCACAGGCTTTGTTCCTGCAGAATGGAGAACAGCCGCAGTTATTCCCCTCTACAAAGGTGGCCTAGCAGCAGACCCAGGGAATTAGAGACCAATAAGCCTGACCAGCTTCATCTGTAAAGCCATGGAATGTATCATTATGAACCTCATAAATAAAAGCATACACGACCTCCATACCTTGGATTCTAACCAATTTGGCTTTGAGAAGGGCAGATCCTGCCTGCTAAATCTGGTAGACTTCTTTGAAAGTGTGACCAAGACCACTGATGAGATAAAATCTATGCACACAGCACACTTCAACTTGGCAAAGGATTTTGAAACAATCCCACATTCAACCATTACCAATAAACTTATCAAACTGAATGTAAACCCCTTCATTGTAAGATGAGTTGCCAAGTGGCTCACCCTAATGACTCCACATCACTAGCAGACCTGTTACCAGTGGGGTGCTACAGGGGTCAGTGGTGAGCCCCTACTGTTTGTATATACTTCTCAGAAGTTCAGATCAAAACTAAGGGGTTGTGGCCGACCCATGTTTGCAGACAACTGCAAACTAGGTGCAATCAGTGAATCCCCAAATTATGTCAGTATACCCCAGGAGGCTCTAATGCAGCTCAACAACTGGTGTATTAGTCACGGTCTCAAACTGAAAGCAAAGAAATACATCATCATTCCTTTTGGCACAAACAATGTCCCTTCACACTATCAAATCAACAATGATATCCTAAGTACCCATGTTGTGGTAAGGGACCTGGGATCACAGGCTGACTGCAACCTTAACTTCGACCACCATGTGTCTACCGTAGAAGCATACTTGATTAGGGAAGGCATCACATTGAAAGCAAAAGAAGTTATAACCCCCTATACTCTGCCCTTATCCAGCTCATAATTGAGCATAACATCCCATTTGTCATGTGCCGTACTAAGTACCAGCAGCAATTGGAGAGACCTTAGAGGTTCCAACAAAGAAGATCCAGGGGCTCCAGCATGTGCCTTACACAGACTGACTAAAGTCCCTATCACTATACTCCATGTCGTATAGACTTCTTAGGGGAGACTTATGCCTGGCCTACAGAGCAATCCAAGACCCAAACCTAATGAACTTGCTGCATAGCCATAAATCAAATGGGTCTAGGGCTACCCATTATAGGGGCTTAAATATGGCCTGTGACTTAAACAGGACATGCTGGAGGGACAGATGCATCTCCCAGTGACTGCCAGATGTTTGTAACAGATTACCAATTCATGTAAAACAGAGCACCTCTATGACACCATTCAAGAGGGACCTGGATGAGAGGATGAGGCACCGTAAATGCTTACTGGGGATAATGCCCACAACCCTCCTGGTTATGGGCAGTAATCACTAAATGTAATCTTAGGTATGGACTAGTACTTCTATGGTATTACAGCATAGTGCATTAGCACACTAGGCCACTCTGCTCTCATTGGGTTGAAATGGCTAGGCTTGAAATGACCTCCAGGTCAATAGCCTATTGATCTCCTCTGATCCTATGAGCTTATGAAGGAGAGTATGACATTAGGCACTTACCCCTGGGAGAGATATAAAGGGGCACTATTGATCTCTCCTCCTAGCTCTCCGAGGAATGAAGGCCACTGGTACTGAACATTATTCTATCCTAAACCAAAATTATGTGTAAATTCAGTGATAAAATAACTAGCATTTACAATGAACCATTTAACATTTACTATTCTCAGGGATTCATCATACATCTGCCTGAGGCATGAGGGATAAAAGACCTTCCTACTCTGGCATGAGGTATTACAGCTTTTGTTTCTTGGCTTTTCTAAACTGGCTAAAGTGTTTGCTATCTTCATAGTGTCTTTTACATACTCTCTCAGGAAATTGTAATTTAGGTGATGTCAAGATAGCACTGCTCAGTGCTAAGAACTTGAACAACTTGGTTCTTTCCACTAACTTGAAGACCTACATATTTGTGTAGTTACAGAAACTTCAAAACGCAGGAACTGCAGAGCAAGGCACCACACAAACTTGTTCTCTTTCAGGAACACCAAAGCAAACTAGTGTACTTTCTGCACAGTTTGTTTACTTCAAAATGCAGGAACTGCAGAGCAAGGCACCATACGAACTTGTTCTCCTTCAGGAACACCAAAGCTTTATTTTACAAAAACAAATAAGTGCTTTTGTCTCAAATTAACTTTAAAAGAGACTTCATCAGAAACAGAGTATTGTCAGCACAACTACATTTAAAATAATACAAATGAATAGTGACTTCATTTCCTCCTGCTAAGCAGGAAACCAAAATTTTAAAGTGGCAGCACATAAAAAAAAAACAGTCATAATGTATGTTATCAAATATAATATATATTATCAAATAGATACCAAGCTGTAATATGGAAAAAGGCCACTTCCCCATTCCTTAGTACCCTTACTGGAGTTCCTCAAGGTTCTATTCTTGGTCCCCTCCTCTTTAATATATTTATCAATGATTATCACAAATCTATCCCATTTGCAAACATCATCCAATATGCAGATGATTCAACCATCATCTGCTCTGCCACCTCCCCCTCTCTGCTCCAGAAATTTACTCAGGAAGCTTTTTCAATCACTGAACATTGGATGAAATCAAATCACTTAGCACTCAATGCCTCCAAAACAAAACTCATGGTATTCACCCCCTCAAAATCCACTTCCTTCGACATGAACTCATTCTCAATTACCAGCCAAAATAACTCATCCCTTGAACTAGTGTCCGAAACTAAGCTACTTGGTGTACAGATTGACAATCGGCTTAGTTACAACTCCCATCTTCAAATAAATATTAAAAAAAAACATCAAAAACTAGGTATGCTATACCGTCAGAATCAATACCTTACAAGCTCTTCTAAAATCACACTCGCTTCCTCATTTCTCATCCCCTCCCTTCTCTATGGGGCTCCATTATTGACCAATCTTCAGACTTCTCTAAAAAAACAGCTTTCCTCCTGCTATAACAAAATTGCAAAATTCGCCAACAGCCATAGGTCCACTACTCATCACTGCTCCTCTCTCCATAAACTAAACTGGCTCGAATTACCTAATCAACTCATATATATACAGCTGACTTTCGCTCACAAACTCATCCTTAGCCCCTCTCTCTGTCCCTCCCTGTCTTCCACCCTCAAAATGCACCTACCTAACAGAGTTTTAAGGTCTAACAATCAAAACCTACTACAAGTACATAAACCATCTCATCCCCCAGGTAAACACCTATTATCTATTAATCTTGCTCGTCTCTGGAATTCACTGCCACCATCCATTCGTACCACCTCTAACCAGTACATGTTCAAAAAATCTCTTCATACATATCTAAGATCCCAATGGGATTGTTCTTGCTCCCTCCCCTCATAATTCTATGTTATCCCATTCTTCTTCCCATATATGATACATAACTCTTCCTATCTAAGCTTATGTTCCTCAGTATACCTAGCCTGCAATGTAAGTTTATGTTTTCTTTTGAACAACTTCTTTGAATGCATAAAACATTACTCTTTTAACTTATTCCCCTGACATTTAATCCACATCAGATTGTATTGTTTTGAATGCTTCTTGAATTTTTGAGCCTAAATGTTAAATGTTTTATCTTTTACTCTGTATAAGTATTATTGTAATTTTTGCATGTACCTGTTTTCGTCTGTATTGGAGCTTTTCTCCCAGGACTCCATTGAAAACGGGTTCTTTTGGCCCAATGGACTATCCTGGTAAACCAACTGCAAATAAATAAATAAATAATAAATAAATATGTCAGTATTTAAACAGTTACACAAAGGGACCCTAATGATTCATATAACAAATAATTACACTTTCTCGTACTGCACCTTAATACTATCCAATTTCTAAACAGATTTTAATAGCAATAAATAAATAAATAACAGTCCTATATGACATAAAAAGCCCTACCATGGCATACAATGGATTTCTAAGATTAATCCATAGAATAAATTCCTGTATATAAAACCTTGCTATGTAACTGTATAACTATGTAATAGATAGTATATATATATATATATATATATATATATATATATATATATATATATATATATATATATGTATATATAAAGAGAATAATAAACAAGATTAATCTACTAGTGTCTATCAAGTGCCTTTATTTTTAATGAACTACTAATAGACACATTGTCATTCAGACCTGGCCAATACAATGAATTCAGATGAAGCTGTCAGGATAGTTCCATTTTCTCTAATAAGTATGGACACCACCCCCCCCCCTGTTCCATTAGTTTTTGCAGTATCCAACACAATAAATATGAAGTTATGCTCAGGATGTGCCAAAATGTGTTTAGCTAGGGCATTCAATTCATATTTGTCTCGAATGTTCCTCAGATGTTCCCCAATTCTACTCTTTAGCTTACACTCTGTTTTGCCCACATAAAAACAGAGGCAATTAGAGCAGAGGCCACAATATACCACTCTTTCAGATGTACAACATAATTTCTCTTTGAACTTAATATTCACCTCATTAATTTCTATATTAGTTTCTAGAATGTTCTTACAAAATTTACACATCACACATTTATACATGTGGCCCTTAATATGTTTATTGTTCTTAAGTTCAAATAAATTCTTCAGAGAGTGTCCCTTCCTATAAACACAGATGGGTGCATGCCCTAAAATTTCTCTCATCTCTCTATCATTATCAAGTTCCAATTTTTAATTAAAATATTTTTTACCATAGGCGCATCCCTGTTATAAGTTGTTAAAAAACTACTTTGGTAAGATATCATTTGACTAGGGCTATCATTTGCAATGTCACTGGAAGCAATATCTGTATGTACAGGTAGTTCACATTCCAGACTATTCCTATTTTGTTGCTCTTCTGTACTCTTGGGCCTCAAAATAGGTAAAAAATGGCCATTGTCCCGTTTTGTTTTTACTTCATCCATTAATTCATCAATTAAATTACTTGGATAACCACATTTAGTAAACATTTGTTTAAGTAAATTACATTCTTCCAAGAAAGATTCCTCTAACGTAATCATCCTTGCTCCATGAACAAATTACCCCTTGACCACTGAACATTTTTGCTTAAAAGGATGGCAGCTACTAAAATGGAGGAAACTATTGGAATATGTAATTTTGCAAAAAAATTCCGCCAAGAATCTCTTATTAACATCATCCTTCTTCAATAATATGTCCAGATAAGGAACTGACTTTTCTTCTATAGTATACCTGAATTTCAAAAATTCTGTTGTCATATTAATAAACTCCAAAAATTAAGGTATCAACCCCTTAAGGCCTTCCCACAAGATGAATATATCATCCAAATAGCGGACATAGGTTTTACAGTATGGGAGAAACTGAGATTGACTAAGATATCGTTTCTCCCATTCTAGCTTAATAATATTGGCATATAGGCCCCTCACAAGAGGAATCCATTGCCACCCCTTAATTCTGGAAAAAATATTCACCTTCAAATAAAATTAAATTGTTTCTTAGTATTAATTCAAGCATTTGTTCATACAAGTTGACTTTTTCTTGTGTTACATTCTTAGACAGCAAGTAGTCACAGAACCATTGTATGCTCAGTTCATGTGGTATGACACTGTATAGGTTAACTACATCAATTGTAATAAATATGTTTTCGCCCTTATATTCTATTTCATTAAACTTTCTTAAAAAATCCCATGAGGCAATGTGCACAGTAGGCTTATCCCATATGTATTTACTCAACTCCTTGTCTAAATATTTTGCCATAGGATATGTTATGGAGCCCCTAGCATCCACAATTGGTCTCATAGGTGGTTGATTAAAAATTTTTGTGGATTTTGGGGGCGCCAAAAATAACTAGGGTAGATGGCAATTCAACCAAAAGGTAATACATTTCATTAATAGAAATAAAGCCATCAATAAACATGTCATGTATAAACCCCTTAATTTTTCTATATCCTCCATTCATTTTGTTTAAAGAGCTTTTATGTATGTCTCAGTATTCAATACCTCAGACATCTTATTATTATAATCCATTTTGTTCATGATGACAACCCCACCCCCTTTGTCTGGCTTTATTATTCTTGCCCCTTTATTAGACATAACAAATTCTAGTTCAAATTTTTCATTATAATTTAAATTCTTATTAACTTTTCTTCTATTAGAATTTTTACAGAGTTCCCGAAGGTCTAACTCACAAACTCTTTCAAATGTTGCCAAGACTGGGTGCTAGAAATTCTGAAGGAGTCCCTTATTTGTTCAACATTCTTAAACATAATATTTAAATTAAGCTTTCTAATATATTGTTTTAAATCCATAAGGGTATGCACTAAATTAGTAAGATGGTCAGGTACAAATGTGAATCCCTTAGCTAACAGATCACATATGGTCACAGTCAAGATAATATCTGAAAAATTATAAACTTTAAAGTCATTTTCAGAGTTAAATTTTATTTTCAAAGATGGTAACAAGTAACAATTTTTTGTTAATGTTGTAGTTACTGTCTCTGCCTTCCCCTCCAAGTATTTCTTTCAGTCCCCCTGTTGTTCATTCTCCCTCTTCCAGATTGATGGGGGTTGAAATGGCTTGTTGTTTGTTGTGGTTGGATTCTCTGATGATTCATTATCCACTCCGACCATCTGAGGGGTGGGTACTGTTCTTCATCTAAAAATCTTCGTCATATAAGTCTGCATCATTAGTGAGATTGTTAGTTAGCAATGGAATAAGACTCAGTTCCCCTCCTATTATGTTGCCATACATGTGATGGAGGGAGGAGGGGTAAGCTAGATTGTTAGCATTGTCCTTTTCATCTCTAGCTAGTTTCTTAATTTTTTTGTTTTTGATGCTCAGCATTTGTTCATCAATAGTATGCAAATTAAACAAAAACGGGCAGTGGTCAATGGGCAATTTGTCTGGGCAGCAAGGATGATTACGCTAGAGGAATCATTTTTGGAAGAATGCAATTTACTTAAACAAATGTTTACTAAATGTGGTTATCCAGGTAATTTAATTGATGAATTGATGGATGAAGCAAAAACAAAAAAGCGACAATGGCCATTTTGTGCCTTTTCTGAGGCCCAAGAGTACAGAAGAGCAACATAATATGAATAGTTTGGAGTTTGAAGTACCTGTACATACAGATATTGCTTCCAGTGGCATTGCAAATGATAGCCCTAGTCAAATGATATCTTACCAAAGTAGTTTATTAACAACTTATAACAGGGATGCACATATGGTAAAAAATATTTTAATTAAGAATTGGAATTTAATTAATAATGATAGAGAGATGAGAGAAATTTTAAGGCATGCACCCATCTGTGCTTATAGGAAGGGACACTATCTGAAGAATTTACTTGAACATAAGAACAATAAACAGTATAAGGGCCACATGTATAAATGTGGGATATGTAACTTTTGTAAGAACATTCTAGAAACCAATAATATAGAAAATAATGGTGTGAATATTAAGTTGAAAGAGAAATTCTGTTGTACATCTGAATGAGTGGTATATTGTGCCCTCTCTTCTAATTGCCCCTGTTTCTATGTGGGCAAAACAGAGCGTAAGCTAAAGGGTAGAATTGGGGAGCATCTGAGGGACATTCGAGACAAGTATGAATTTAATGCCCTAGCTATATACATTTCGTCACATCCTGACCATAGATTCAAATTTATTGTGACGGATACTGTAAAACTAATGAAATGGTGGGGGGGCTTGGCCATACTTATTAGAGAAACTGGAACTCTCCTGGCAGCTTCGTCTGACTTCTTAGTACTGGCCAGGACTGAATGACAATGTGTCTATTAGTAGTTTATTAAAAATAAAGGCACTTGAGAGACACTAGTAGATTAATCTTGTTTATTATTCTTTTTATATCTATCTATATCTATATATATATATATATATATATATATATATATATATATATATATATATATTTTTTTTAATTATATATTTTTTGGTTCCCCTTCAGAAGGTCAAATGGCTGAAATCTGAAATTGCATATGGCCGAAGCCATATGCTCAAATTTCAGAAGCTCGACCTTCTGAAAGGAAAAAAAAAAAAGACAAAACAATATTTCTGCAGGGGTACAAGCCCCCCTGCACCCCCCACACCCCCTGTTACTTGTTTATTCCAACTACAAGATCGCACTATAGTACAGAAAGGGAAATCTCCCATTCTGCACTGTATGCCAATCCCCATTCAGAAGGTAAAGCTTCTGAAATTTCGAGCATATGGTTTCGACCATATGCATTTCGGGATTTCAGCCATTTGACCTTCAGAAGGGGAATCATATTTTTATATATATATTTTTTATATAATTCATTTTATAAATTTAATTTTAAAAAAAATATATATATATATATATATATATATATATATATATATATATATATATATATATATATAGATTCACTTTATAACCTCGAAATACTGAAATGCCGAATTTCAGTATCTCGAGACTATAAAGTCGAACATTCAAAATATCGCTGGAAAAAAAGCGCGAATTTTGAAATGTCGATAGTGTATATATTCATGAAAATGTCGAACGCCACTTCTAATGTGCCATTGTAAGACGAAGTAATGGATGCAAGTGAGAAATTAAGTGTAACTGCTCCAGGTACTCTAGGAGCAGTATATAACATGATAAGTTCACAAAAGGGAAAGTCTATTCTGATACTGGAAGGTTTTGTCCTGCATCGTGAGAGAATAGTAAATGAGAAGTCATACTGGTGCTGCAAGTGGAAACAGTGTATGAAGTGCAAAGGCAGAGCTATAACCATTAGTGTTCCGGATGGCGAGAAGTTGGTGAAGACGGTGCAGCACTCACATGGAGGTGATCCGACTGAGACAGAAAAGTACAGGGTATGCGATGAGATAAGAACACGTTCTACTATATCCCGTGATAACCCATGTATTGTAGTTGACGATGTATTACGCCAACTTCCGCTGATGTAACACCTAGTCTTCCCACCCATAAAGCTCTTATTCAGCACGTAGGTAGAGTTCGTAGAAAACATAGTACAAGAGACAAGATCTGCTATATAAGTGATATAAACATATCTGACTACCCGACTAAGAGTGGACCTTTCATAACCACTAAAATGTGTGACAGCAGTAGTGACACGACTGTTGTTGTGTTTACAACACAGCAAAACCTGTGTGATCTAAGCACTGCCACTATTTGGTTGGTAGATGGCACATATTTCTATAAGGGGATAATGTGTCGACAGTTATATAGCATCCATGGGCTGGTACATTATGGTGGATTTCACAAAAGTGTCCCTTTATTGTTCTGTCTAATGACAAGAAAAACATTAAAGTCGTACAACTTTATGTGGCAATGCGTGTTGAATCTCTTAGATAAGGAAGGCTTACAAATGAGTCTTAAGTACATCTTGAGTGACTTTGAAATTGCTGCAAAACGTAGTGTGCAATTGAATTTGCAAGGTGTTGTGTCAAAGGGATGCCTCTTTCACTTTGGGCAGAATATTTGGAGGAAGGTGCAACAGCTAGGTCTCTCACATTTGTATAATATGGATATGAACTTCCAGTTGCATGTAAAGTGCTTAGTTGCCCTAGCATTTGTACCTGAAAATGATGTAATGGCAAGCTTCACGGAGGTTAGAGAAATATTCCCGGTAGAAGGGAGACAGTTGTTGCAGTACTTTTCGGATTGGTACGTTTTAGGAAAGTTAAGGAAGTTTTGTACTAGGACTACAGGATGTTTACGTTTTCCTCCACTCTTTCCAGTATCGTTTTGGAATGTTTGTGAATTGAATACATTATTCCTGCCTCGTACGCAGAATAGCGTTGAAGCTTGGCATCGCAGATTGAAGGCACTACTAGGTTATCGAACCTGTGATTTAACAGTACTCATGACCGTGTTAGCAAGAGAACAGGACAGGGTTGAAGAACTCCGTATTAGAATGACATGTGGAGCTTCGCCTTCTCCCAAACGACGTAATGTCGTTAAGAGGCATGTTCAGTTTGAAAATGTGCTTCGAAACAGGGATACATATTCTACTACGCAGTTTCTTATGTCGATTGCTAGACTACTAAAGATGTGAACAGGACGGTCAATGCACTGTATGTTGTGCTCATTTATCTTTTCTTTATATAGCTTCACTTCCTATATAAGTTAGTATGGTTGCGGTAATTGGCAGATCCCGCTATATAACCTGTACCGTTACGTTTTATTTGGCAGAAGTGTCAGCAGCTAAACTGCATAGTATGACTTTATATACTGTTATGCTATTGTGGACGTATTGGAAGATGCTACGGGATCCAAAGTATGGGTCGCTTACTTGTATGACGAAATACTATGTACGTGGAAATTCTTTCGGATCAGAATGTACAGCTGCAGTTTTTGTTTACACAGTGTACGGATGGAGATGTTATTTATGGCATATTTCCGGTTGACATTGTTTTGCGTGCATTAAAGATGTGTAGATAGTTTCGATATTATGATATGTGGTGTAGTAGTGTAGTATGAGGTCCTATGATTTCAGGTGTACGTACTTTGGTAGTTTAGTTTAGGGGAATTATTTCGCTAATATGGGCTTCGGTGTTGTGCAATTCGTTATTTTGTAGCTTCGATGTTTTCCTTTTTCGACTTTATAAACTCGACATACTGAAATTCGGCATTTCAGTATTTTGAGGTTATGAAGTGAATCCATAGATATATATATATATATATATATATATATATATATATATATATATATATATATATATACTGTTATATATTACATATTTATACAGTTACATATTAAGGTTTTGTATACATGTATTTATTTTATGGATTCATCTTAGAAATCCATTTATGCCATGGTAGGGCTTTTTATGCCATATAGGACTGTTATTTATTTATTTATTGTTATTAAATCTTTTTAGAAATTGGATAGTATTATCATGCAGTATGAGAAAGTGTAATTATATATTATATATGAATCATTAGGGTCCCTTTATGTAACTCTTTAAGTACTAACATCTGTTATGACTGTTTTTTATGTGCTGCCACTTTAAAATGTTGGTTTCCTGCTTAGCAGTAGAAAATGAAGTCACTATTCATTTGTATTTTAAATGTAGTTGTGCTGACAATACACTGTTTCTGATGAAGTCTCTGTTAAAGTTAATTTGAGACTAAAGCACTTATTTGATGTTGTAAAATAAAGCTTTGGTGTTCCTGAAGGAAAACAAGTTCATGTGGTACTTTGCACTGCAGTTCCTGCATTTTGAAGTACTTGTTTACTGGTTTTTGGGTTGTTACAGAAACTTCAGAATGTTGCCTGTTAAACACACACACAGAATATTTGTTAGAACAGCGCAAGACAATAGTCCAAGCATTGGAAATGGATCCTTCTTGAAGAAATAATTAAGACTGTACTCTATAATGGTTCAAAAAATGCATCATTATTAGATTATCAACATTTGGCAGATAAGCACTGTTACAGTATTGAAGAATGCAGCAGCTAAACAGTGTTAATAGTTCTATTACATCATCGTACTTTAGTAGGAAAGCATTAATTCATTAATATTACAGTGTTATAGGAATACTACAGAACAATCTGTGATTTGGTAAAGTAGCTAGTTGAAATAATCGAAATTATGTGGCGTGTTATTGTATCTTATGTGATTTGATGGGGGGTAGTGGAAGGCCTGGGTGGACATGAATATTAAGTGAGGCCAATATTATTTGAAGCTCTAAGAGTCCGTGGGCCAATCAGAGGGTTCGAAAACTAGGCCTATCCTGGGTGTTGAGGAGTAAAAAATAGCAAATGAGCTGCATAAGGGGCTGGATTCACGGTGTGAATTAAAGGCTGTGAGTTTTTGCAGTGGAAGAACTGGATGGAGGGCTCTTATGTGTAGAACTCCAGTGAGTTACCTAGCAGGGGACTACGATGATTGGCCAAGATGAAAGGAATGGCTCACATTCTAGGACTCTAATTGAGGTGACAAGACTCTGGAAATAATGTACCTTTGCTTCAGAAATGAGGAGTGTGTGAACACAGCTGATGAGCCTATCGAGTGATTTAATCTAATGAAGTTCTCAAAATTAATTAAGTTAAACTGTTCAGCACTAGTGTCTATACCCACCCATTAACCATCCTCTATTTTACAAATAAAGAACCCAAACCTAGGGAGAAGGGGACTACCAGGAAGAGCCAAAGCTTAATGGCTCGACAGTCAACCAATCCCATGTGTCTGCTCCATACAGCCCAGTCAAAATGGTTGAGTTTTTTAGATTTAGTACCCCAGCCTGCAGATGGCTGCAACCTCTAGCAGAAGATTATCCTGTCTAAAGGGAAATGGGGCTGTGGATTGAATGGTAAAGTATACTGGGTGGGAGGAGAGTGTTGAGGGTTTGATTCATCCTTGTGTTATTCAGATCCATTTTGCCAAAAACCTCCCCAGTGGGGAACTGCAATGATTGGGCAGAATGGGAGAAAACAATGCATAGCATAGGATGCCAATCAGGCTACTAAGTCTGCAGTAAGACGAGGAATTTTGTAAGTAATAATAAGTAATTGATATATGAGGACTCTGGAATCTGGATGTGACAGAGTGCAGCCAGCAAGTCCATTGAATGTTAGTATTATCACAATAATTAAAAATGTTAAGCAACAGTGTCTGTAACCTACATAACCCACTATTAGAAAACTAAACACACAAAACTTAGGGAGAAGGGGCCTGCCAGGAAAGCCAATGCCTGTGGCTCAATAACCAAACAGTCCTGTGTGTCTGCTCCCTATAACCTAGTAAAAATGGATGGAATTTCATAGATTTAGGACACCAGCCTGTGCTGGTTGTAACCTCTAGCAGGAGAATGTCTTGCATATAGGGAAATGGGGGCCATAGATTGAATGGAAAGTCTAGTGTGTGGACCAACGAGTCCATTGATGATTTAGAGTTTTCACAATAATTACAGTGTTTAGCAACAGTGTCTGTAACTCCCACCTACAATCCACTATTTTGCAAATCAACTAACAAAACTTAGGGAGAAGGGGTCTGCAAGAAAATGGACCAAGGCTTCAATTGAGAAAACATCATAGCCAGCATGTCCTGTGTGTCTGCTCCATCTGATCAAGTCAATATGGATTGAATCCCACAGACTAGGAGATCAGCCTGTGGTGGTGGTAACCTCAAGCTGGAGATTTCCCTGTCTATAGGGAAAGGGGAACCATAAATTTGAATGGCAAAGTCTGGCAGGTGGGGGAGAGTTTGAATCACCCTTGTATTATTCATTTCATTTTTTACCTAGTGGTAGAACTGTATCCATCCTTCTGGGCTGGAGAAGTGTAGTGCATCCAAAAATAGAGACTATAAATAAGGGATCGATCACCAGGGCAAGAGTGGGAGCTATAACGTTAACCTTGGTGGAGGGGACATAAAAAATAATAAATACTTCAAAGCACTGTTGTGGGTTCCAGCTCTTTTGCTAAATGCTTTATCAGACCTGCCAAACTGATCAGTGCTGGGACAGTAGTAAATTTGTGTGCTCTAGCTGTCACTAAAAGGGAAATTAATACCACTTAAAATCAAAAAGTTCACCATAGCATCCCTAGCATGTCCTTACCTTTAACTATCACATACAGATGTAAGCTTGTTTACAGTCCAGATTTTAAACAAATAAATTTATCAAAATTAGTCTTATGTCCTAATTTTCTCATTACCAGGGGTAACTCACTCGTATGCTAGAGCTGTCATTAGTGAGCCAAGAAGTTAGAAAGCAACAGATGTGTAATATAAAAATAGTCAAACAGTAAGTAAAGAGAATGTCTTAAAAATGAATTATCAAGCCTATTACATCAGAGTTTGTGCCCATACCAACAAGAGAAAGTGTATAGCCAGCAAATTCTTCATGATCCAAAATAACCAGGTGTGGAAGATCTCTTGGATGAATTATTTAGTAATAGGCACTATGGTGCAGCTTTCTAAGGTTGATTGCACTGCACGTGGACATTTGGGTGTTTAGACCAGGTGGCTGACATGCTTCAACTCTGATCTGCCAGTCGAGTTCCTTTCTTTCAAGTAGATAATTTGCAGGGCCTTGGAGTTCCAGTTTAGGTACCAGGTTGAGAATCTGGAATGTGAAGGTGCCATGTCCATGTTTGCGGTGGTTGTGTTTGGATAGTGCATTGTGGAGGTTGTTGTGCTTGATGTCAGTAAGGTGATGAACTATCCTGGTCTTTAGTTTGTTTGTGGTCTTCCCCATGTAAAAGGCTAGACACTTGGAACATTGAGCCCTGTAGACTACGTTCTCTGCATTGCAATTGATGGATTCTCGGGTGTTGTAATACTGGTTTCAGTTGAGGCAGAAGAATCCTGGGATGTTGCTCATAAAGCAGCAGTATCTGCATCTTGGGGGTCCACAGAGGTATGTTCCTTTGGGAAGGTCCATGGAGGGTTCCAGCCCTATAGTATTCCTTTCCACAAGGTGTCTGATGTTTCTCTCCTTCAAATTTTAAAGCTTAGTCTGTCAGGGAGGATCTCTGATGGGGTTGCTGGTGATAATGATCCATTTGCCTTTTATAATGTCTACTAGGCTTTTGAAATCGGTGAATTAGGTAATTGTCATGGATACATCTTTCAGCCCTCTTGTGTTGTTTTTTCTTTTCCTCCTGTTAACTTCCATGCAGAAGTCCGGGTCAGTGAATTTTTGTATGATGATGGGTTTGAGGATGTTGTGGATGAACTTTTTACTGTATCTGTGGGCCACAAAATCTTTTTCCAGGTCGGTTTGTTGTATAATCCCTTAGATCGTTGGAGACTTGAGCCATGCTTAGTCCCTGTGATCTGACCACTTTCTTTTTTGTCTTGAATGGGTGCATACTGTCCTTGTGTAGCAGTAGGTTGACTCTTGTCAGTTTTTGGCACAGGTTGTTGGACAGTATTGAGGAATCTATGGACCTGGAAATCTGCAAATCTAGGAAGCAGGCAGAAACTTGGTTGCAGTGCAGATACAGCAGTTTCGCCAAGCCAGGGTTCAGTGTCAGTCATACATTAAGCAGCAAAGAAAAATGTGGAGGGTGTATCCATATTTTTAAGGAAGCTATTGCTTCACAACAAAAGATGCACAAGATCATACAGGGACTTACAGAGGTAATGCTAAATATGAAATGCCTACCATATTTTTGCCAGTTATATGAGACATCTTCTGTGTCTTCTCCTCATCATCCAGATTATTAAAGACAGATGAAAAATCTCCCCATTAAGTTGAATCCACTTATTATGAGTGACTTTAGCTACCCCCACTATAAACTAGCTTAACTATGAGCTAGCAATAACTATGCCCCAAAGTTTTCAATTTTATTAAGGTTAATTCTGTAGATGAAACTGTTCCTCAGCACACCAGGTTTGATAACATTCTTGCCCGTGATCTTACTAACTTCTCCCCTTTCTAAATATCCCTAATATCACTGCTTCTTTAATAAAATCTGACCATCTACCAGTAAATGTCTTCCATAAAATACACTTTAAAGCCACAAAAAAACCTTCATGTTTGCAAACCTTCTTGACAATGTATGTTCACAAAGTATTTACATTTCATTATATTATGCTTTTCAAAGTGGATTTTTCAGAAAATATTCTGGAATGCAAGCATGTTTGTAGGCTACTAGAGGTCTGAAGTTCCACACCATTTAGTTGTTAAACTATAGCAAGTAACTTTCAAGGGATTGAACAATATGTTATCATATGAAATACTATGGTAAGAGGTTCACAATAAAGTGAAAACCATGAAGAAGTAAGTCACAAGGAGGAAGAAGCCCTAACTGGATATTTCAGTCACAAATTAAAACCGTGAAGAAGTAAGTCACAAGGAGAAAGAAGCCCTAACTGGATATTTCAGTCACAAATTAAAAATATAGTTCATTCATCTGTTATCTGTTTTAGAGACCTGCTTTGCATATTAAAAATAGGTAGCGAGAAGCTTATAAAAGCAATAACATTGCAGCAGGGCTAGCTACCACCTGGTGTGTACATTGACTCCAGATGATTGTCACTATTGATGTGACATCCTGACCCCATTTTTAAAAATGGGAAAAGGGGTTGTGGACAGATGAATGATACTCTAAATAAGAGTGAACCAGAAGAAAAAAAAAAACACTAGCCAGTATAAATCCAGATAGAAGTCAAATACAAGGCTTTCAGTAATACACTAATGCACTCAAAATGAAATTATTAAGTTCATAGGACACTGTGAGAAATGGCTTTTATGTGTATCTCTCAAATTCTTTGCTGTAGATAAATCTTGGGTGTGGCTAGAAGAAACAGCTTACTTGACTTGAAACTGAATGGCGAATTGCTATCTGTTTTCTGTGATAGCAATGGACAGCAGATAATAATCATTGCATATGAAAATGAGCTGCTCATAGGTGAAATTTGTATTAAAGCACCTTTTGGCTAAAGTTAAGCAACTTTTTCATTGGTGGAACCTATGTTCTGAGGGACTGCTTTTCAATCTATCTGGAAATATACAGAGGTAAGTATATTTTTTGGTTTTAGAGTTTGTACTGTTAATTGTCACTTAAAGTTTTTCATATCTCTGCTGAAAGTGTTTTGTCCCACCCACCCTCCCTATTTTTTGTTCGTAGTTTAAATTTGGTGGCTTTTGCAGTTGCCCGCCCCACTGTTGATTTGATCTGGGACACTCCCTCAGTCTCATCTCTTTACCACATTCTACCTAATAAACTCCTCCTGCACTTGCTTTTAGTCCTTTTTAATTTAATTGCATTTTTTAAATTGTGTTTGGTCTAATACTGCTATATGCTCAAGTGTGCTAACTTGCACTGCATGTGAATTGTTTTTACTGCTGTTTTAGCTACTTTTCTGTAAAATAAAATACTGTAAGTCTGTTTCCTACCTTTCCTGTAACTAGTGTAGTCCAGATACAGATTTGCTGTATCCAGGACTGTATGTAAGCTTCTGAGCCCCCCAAGCCTTTCTGTGTTGGAGGGAAGCCTTCTAGCTTATCAGCGGGAGTGGTAAGCACTAGGTAACCTGTCTACCACACAAGGAGTGGTTCTGACCCAGAAATTGTAGTTATTGGCCATTTGAGAAATCTTTTCCATCTCTCTCAACTTTCTGACTTGAAAGCCTGCATTTGCACGTGTTTCTCTCCTGTAACTTGTCTAGTGCAGATACAGATTCTTGTTCAGAACTTTTAAGTACTAAATAAGCTACTAATTACTAAAGCACTCAACCTTCCTCATTACCTAGAGGAAAACAGTTTTTGTACTCACTTTCCTCACTTATCTAGAGGAAAATAGTTTTTTATTCAGGCATGTACAAGAGTCAGCTCCCAGTGTTCTCGCCTGTCTATCTGATGACTCTGGGCATCTTGAGGCAATGTAGAAATTGCCTCATGTACACAAACAACCCTCTCCTCCTACCACCCAACACTACAATCTGTGAGAGATGCACTTATCTAGCCAAACTGGAGGAAAAGCTCTCTCCAACCAAGACTGAACTTGACAGTCAAGAGGAGAAGGTAAACATTTGCACCACACCACACTCATCACAGTCTCACTAAATCTACACCACCAAGATCCACACATAGTAACACAAAAACATTCGCAGAGGCTCTCAATAATAATCTGTCTAAGCAACAGAGACCTCTAAAGCAGAAACACAAGCAACCTCCATCCCCCAATACAACCCAAATGACATGTAGCCCACAGACTCAGTGTGCCACTCAACCACAGCCAATAGGGCAAAACAATATACCCAACACACTAGTCATAGGTGACTCTATAGTCAGGCACACTGATGTCCCACTCACCAGGCTAAACAAGGTGAAGGTTACTGTCAGCTGTCTGTTGGGTGCCAGGATCTGTCACATAACCCACGCACTCAGGTCACTCCACAACACGTACAAATATGACTCTGTCATTGTCCATGTTGGTGTGAATGACCTGAGACATACCTCCCTGGACTACATGAAAAGAGACATGAAGAGCTCTCTGATCTTGTTGCCCAGGCAGGTATGACCCTAGCCCTCAGTAGCATTTTGCCATCGCTCAGAATTATACCGCAGTGCAAGGACAAAATGATTGACTTCAACAATTGAGTAAGCTTCTGGTGTCATTCTAAGGGGAACCAGTATCTGTCTGCTTGGGATGACATGGTCGAGAGAAGGAAGATGTATTAGAAAGTTAGGTTATCAGGCAGCTTATTTATCCACTTTCATACTAAATGTTTTAAATGTAGAATTGATTGTTCAATTAATTTATTGGTTAATTATTGAATTAGTATAATTTATGTGTGTATTTAAGGTGATCAGAAACCTCAATATGTATTCTGTTACATCCGAGGAAGTAACTAAAATGAAAACGCACTGGAGAGGTCTGGCATTCATGTGCACTTGTTTGTTCCGTGGAATTGCTGTGTTCCTAGTTGGCGTGTTGCTGTGGTTTTGTGGACTATTAAAGAAGTTGAAGAAGAATTTCTTTTGCCTTATTTCCTCCGCAAGTAATTTGGTTTTGGTGAAGACCACGATGCTTTGCCAGAGATGGCCTGCACCTGTCGCCCTGGGATTCCGGATACTGGCTAAGGCTCTTGCCGACCCTATAGTGCCTTTTTTAGGCAAGGTTCAAATGACAAATTCACCACCATAACAGGAACAGGCAAGCAAAAACTGAGGGTAATGCTACTCAATGCTAGAAGTCTAAATCTCAAAATGCACTCACTCGCGGCACTCCTTAAAATGGAGAACATCGATATCTGTGCAGTGACTTAGACCTGGTTCAAGGCTCCAGAGACCACCCCTGCACTACCAGGCTATAACTCATACCACACTTTTTAGCCATGTAACCTGGACTGAAACACCAAAGGCAGAGGTGTGTCCATATTCATTAAGGATATCCACACCTCCAGGCTAGTTGCTCAGCATAATGCATCCAAAGTTATCCAAGTGCAACTAACTCTGGGCAAAACTGCAATCCAAATTGTAGCTTGCTACAGATCCCCCACCATGCCCCAGGATTCCTACTCCTCTTTTCTTGATGTACTGGAAAATATTAGGGTTCAACCAAGCACCCTAATAATGGGCAACTTCAACTACCCCACCATTAACTGGGAAAACTACTTGTGTGCCAACTCCTTAGCTCAACGCTTTCTGGAATTCATAAACTCCAATGCCCTGGATCAATTTATCTACACCACCACCAGGGGCAACAATATCCTAGACCTAGTCATTACCAACATGAGTGACCAGTGTTCCACACCTGAAGTCAACTCCTCGTTGGTCCGATTCGACCATAAGCTAATCACCCTTGATATCCACATCCTGCCCCCCCATTAAGGAAACCATGGTAAAACATTTCTCCAAAGCCAACTTCATGCTTCTTAAGACAGAAGTGGTGAACTTCATGACACCAATGCAGATGGACAATACAGTTACAACTGCTGAATCCTACACAAATGCACTCTATAAGCACTTACACGAGTGCATGGATTGTGCTATTCCAAACAGAACCAAGACACTATCCTCCAAAAAAAGGAAGCCAATCTGATGGTCCCCTGCCATAAACAAACTGTACAACAGAAGGAAGAAACTGTTGCAAAAGAGAGTAAAATCCCATGAGTGGAGGAGCTCCCTGGTCAGCCTCAGTAAGAAGCTGAGATCCCATATAAGAGCCTCCAAAGCTAGCTATGAAAACAAAATCATCACTAATTCTAAGGACAATCACAAAGCATTCTATAGCTATGTCAAGAATCTCGATGGCAACACCCAGATCTGCTCTGAGTTACAGCACAACGGCACAAAAATTACAGAACCAACTGATATTGCCAACATCCTGGCAGATAGGTTCAGTGCTAACTTTACCCCCCCCCCCATCCCCTAAAGGGCCCATATCTATACAGGGAAAAATGCAGAGTCCCTGTAATCATAACTACGCAGGTAAAAGCTGCACTCTCTAACGCCAAAATCACAGCATCCATGGGGCCAGACAACATCCCAGGCTGCGTTTTACACGAACTTCAGTTCCTAACTGGCTCCCCACCTAAGCACCATGTTCAATAATAGCCTTGCAACAGGCTTTGTGCCCATTGAATGGCACACAGCAACAGTTATCCCACTCCACAAATGGGGAGCTACCACTGATCCCGGGAACTATCGCCCTATTAGCCTGATGAGCCTGGTCTGCAAGGCCATGGAACGTATCATCATGGAACTCATAAACAAAGACATTGGTAACCTCCAAACTCTGGATCCCACCCAGTTCAGGATTGTGAAAGGCAGATCATGCCTCCTGAACTTGATCAACTTCTTTGAGGCAGTCAGCAAAGCCGTAGATGAGGGTAAGGTGGTTCACACAGCCTATCCTGACCTTGCCAAGGCTTTCAACATCATCCCCTATTCTGGAATTATAGCTAAACTCACTAAACTAGGTATAAATCCCTACATCACAAGATGGGTTGCCAACTGGCTCACTGACAGAACCCACATTGTAAAAGTCGCAGACTCCAAATCTGACCTCAAACCAGTGACAAGTGGAGTACCACAGGGTTCAGTCCTGGGACCTCTCCTGTTTGGTATCTACTTATCTGAAGTACAGGCTAACACAGAAGGCCTCTGGCTGATGAAGTTCACAGATGACTGCAAACTAAGAGCCATAGTCAAGTCCCCAAATGATATGGACATCCTACAGAAAGGCCTTGCTGAAACAGATGCCTGGTGTCACAGCCATTGCCTCAAGCTCAATGCCAAAAGGTGCAGTGTCATTCCCTTTGGTAAAATCTCTGTACCCATGAACTACCATATAGGCAGCAAATTACTTAACACCAAATGTGTGATAAGAGACATTGGGACCCAGGTGGACAGTAGTCTCTCCTTTGATAGTCACATCGCCACAGTAGTCAGGAAGTCCTTCTACATGGCACACCTCATCATAAAAGGGTTCTCATCCAGGAAAAACGAGGCCCTTGTTCCCCTCTATTCGACACTCATTAGACTCATTATAAAGTGTAATGTACCTCACAAGACATCTGCAGCAGCTGGAAAGGCCACAGAAGTACCTCACAGAGGATTATTGGCCTCAAACAAATGCCCTACACTGACTGTCTCAAAAAGCTCCAGCTTTACTCCGTAGCATATCGCCTACTCCAAGGTGATCTCTGCCTAACATATAAAGCTATGTCAAACCCAGAGCTATTGGACATGCTACACCTAAAGAAATCCCAATCCCTCTGAGCTACATGCCCTAGGGACCTAAACCTTGTCACCACAATAAACAGGACATGCTGGAGGGATAAATTCCTGTCTCAGAGACTTCCCATACTCTGGAACAGGCTACCCATCTATGTCAAGCAAAGTTCTTCATTAGCACACTTCAAGAAAAATCTTGATGAGTGGATGGGAAATAGCAAATACACCCCGGGGATCACTTCTGTGTCTCTGCTTGACAGTGGTACAAGAAAATAACTTTTTTGGGTTGTATAAGCCAGGGAACCTTGTTGGCTAGGCTTACATAGGCCCTTGGGTTGATAGCCTAGTACCTACCTATGAACCTACCTATGAACTGATTTTGCAGCAATATCATTAGACCCAAAGCCATATCCACTAGTCAATCAGGTGAAAGGAGGTGTTGAGTTGTCAATTGATCAACATTTGATGGCGAGTTGGATCAGACTGCTGAGCCAGAACCAAGAAAGTAGCAGCTGCTGTATTTGTTAAACATATAGCAGGAATTTGAAATCCCATGGAGGATGACTTTTGGTTGTCTAAAAGGGATTCCAGTAAAACATCCTGTGAATTTGGGGGGGGGGGGGTTATTGGTAAAGTTGTTCTCTGCAAGGATGGAAGAATTTTCATCTCAGCTGTAGTCATTCTTGGGAGGCACAAGGAACACTTTGAGGAGTCTAGAATTCAGTGTCCAGTAAACATGCACCCATTTTGGGGAAGAATTTCCAGAAGCACCTGATGGTACTGGTCACATTAATATAGTAGAGATTACTGTAATCTTCTAACAATTCTGCAGTACTCCCTGAGGAACATTGTTTATAATTAATGTTCTCACTGTGGTTCATGCACATCTATGTACTACTATTTTAATAAAAAATTCTGGCTTTACATTTTTATAGCAATTAACAGTGTGTTTTAAATGTGTTTTAGTTGTATGCATCTCAGCAGATGGAGCAGATATTCTCTTTTTAACTTATGGGGTTATATTGTTTAGATGCTATAGAAGTTGTTTAGAAGCTATAGAAGTATAATTTATACTGTACAAAGATAATTTACCTCCTCATCCCATTGTCTGCAATTATTTGTATAACATACTATATACAGAATAATTTCTGCCTACTGGTTGCATGCATAACTGCTATATTCTTTTTTTTTTTTGCACTATGCACAGTTTTTATAATTTTTATTAAAATTCAAGTGCCAGCCCTGGGTAACAGTGACTTTGTCATTCATAGTTATAGAACTAATGCATGAGGACACTGAGGTCATATGGTTCAGCTAGCTAATGCAGAGGTTAACTTTGAACAAGGCAAACACTTTCCAAATAAGCACCTTATCCTTACTACTTACTGAATGGGGTGTTCCAAAAACAGTATATCAAACTTCTCTAGGAACAGATTCCTAAGGGTTACTGAGAGGTGTACATGAGGTGCACACCTTGTGGTAATGTTTTGGCATTCAGATATAGCTATAACATGGAGCTTTTGCATGAAGACAAGCAACACCACATCAAGCTGTCCTCATAGCCATGCTAAGTGCTAATGCTGCAGTCTTTGGAGAAACATATGCCAATTAGTCAGGACCTTTCTCCCAAAACTGCCTCCAAGAAGCAATACTTCACAAAATCATGGACCTGCTCCTTTATCAATCCTGGCTGAACTTGCTCAGTATACTTCACTTATCCCCTTCAACCTAAATCACACCTTACAACCTTCTCCAACCTACTACTCCACTCTTTTCTTTTGTATTTCCCACTACCTTACCTTATCCACTTCCATGCTGTAGACCTTTCCTCTACCTCTTTCTCTTTCTTCACTACTCACCTAAGCTACCTGAAAAATCCCTGCAGTGTACTTTACTTATAATCTCCTTTTCTCTCTACCCTTCTGTCTTCTGTAACCATAATATGAACACCACCTCTCATACTAAAACATCAATCAATTTCCCCTCACTGTCTCTAATATATATTTTAACTATCTTATTAGAATTGTCTCACATCTCATTTACCACATAAAGTGACTAATGAGTTTTTCCTCACATATTTTCTCCAACTCATGTTATTGTTTTTCATTGCACTCTACTATGAAGCATATGTTCTATTTTTTTCTCATTACAATATTTTTAACTCCTGTGTTTTGTATACTTTGTGATTTAAATTAGCTGAAACTGATTTTTGAAAGACAGTGATTGTGGATATTTTATCCACTGGCTTGCACTTAAAATGGGCACTTTCTGATCCAGTTGGTCTTTCATGGTAAGAAAAATCTAAAAAAATACAAAAATCAATCAATAAATAAATTTACTCGCCTAATAATTCACAGAATTGCTTGGTCATGTAAATTAGCATGACTGCTCGTTGTACCCAGAGGTAGTGAACACAGCCAAAAGGCCATGTTCTTCTAATGTGGTAGAGGTAAGTACTGTGGATTTTAGTTGTAAGGTAGTGTTAGGATGCGTGTTTGTGTGTGTGTGTGTGTGTGTGTGTGTGTGTGTGTGTGTGTGTGTGTGTGTGTGTGTGTGTGTGTGTGTGTGTGTGTGTGTGTGTGTGTGTGTGTGTGTGTGTGTGTGTGTGTGTGTGTGTGTGTGTGTGTGTGTGTGTGTGTGTGTGTGTGTGTGTGTGTGTGTGTGTGTGTGTATGTGTGTGTGTGTGTGTGAGTGTTGGGGTATCAGGTCACACTTCTACATACTCCTAGACAAATAAGCAGAGCTTGCAACATTGGGTGAGGGGAAACACTAGACACTATGGATAACTATTGAATATGTGCATACTTGGCACTTAGAAGAGGGATCCCAGGGTGGGGTAGGGAATAGTAGGCAGCAGGGATAACTCCTTACACATGTGTCTGTAAGACAGAATGAGGCTCAGGGTGTGGGGAATACAGACACCAGGATAAGTAGTGCACATTAAGAGGCAGGAAAAAGATTCAAGCCCTGTCCCCTCCCACCTTGCACAGGATATTCATCCTATCTGTCATCACTAGACCCCAGGGATACAATTAAAAAAAAACAGGGATTTGAACTGTCCAGCCTTGCCACATAAAACAACTGTATGAACCCGGTTTACTATCAAAAGCATGAAAATCACTTATGCGAATGGTGATTTCCACAACAAATAACATCGACTCATACATATTAAGTAGGTTGTATGGTCAACGCAACAAAGTCGACAAATTCTGTCGACCATAGTTTCTAAATCCACAATTCACAGCAATGCTGTGAATCTCTGCCCTGTGTATGTCCTTCTAAACAGACGTACACATGAACATCGATATTCTGACTGTCGCTCCTACCATGGTCGAGGAGGTGGCTGTCGAACATATCAACGTCGATCTTTTGACTGTAAACTGTATGAACCCACTATGTCATCTGTGAAGTTAGTGCAGCAGGGTTTTTGTAAACATGTATTGTGGATCCTGGACATTATGCAATTCTTATGATGTGATGTACAAAGGACAGGGAGAAGGTAAACATACTTCCTTACCTCCTAGAACAAATGGAAAGAATCACCAGGGTAGCACCTTTTGCCCCAGCATGCATTTACTGAAATATATGAAGTCTGAAACCTGAATGTCTGGCATAGATTGGTGACTGGAACTATCTGTGAATTACAGGGGCAGGGGAAAAGGAGACCTTGCAGATGTTCAAGATAACACAGAAACAGGTATGATGCATGTGGTGTGTGTGTGTGTGTGTGTGTGTGTGTGTGTGTGTGTGTGTGTGTGTGTGTGTGTGTGTGTGTGTGTGTGTGTGCGTATAAGCATGCATATCTGTGTCTGAATGTGTGCATTGTGTGTGGGAGAATGAATGAGGGGAGATGCCACTGCTTACATAATGATTCTGCCAACACTGCATCTACTGCAGGAAGCACTGGTCTGCACTCCACTATAGTCAACTGCAATTCAGAGAAATGTAAATTATCCAATATGAGGTCTTTTCTCATTGTGGCTGATATGTCTCGGAATCACAAATCACTGCATTGTGGAGAAGGGGCCTTTTTCCTCGTGGATCCTTGGGATAGCATCATGAATGTATTTTGCACTATAATTTCTCACTGCACAGTGTGATCTCCTAAGAGGAGAGGGACTTAAGGTACAGCTATGACTCTGCAGTCCTTTATAACCACAGCTTCAAATCTTAGGCACATCATGCAATGCCATTAACACATAAGAATGTTTTGGGTTTTTTTGGAATAGCCAAGTATAGAAATGATGTGTTCTAAAATAAAAGATATATGCAAAACACATTATATGAATGCAGTCATGTTAAACTGTATTAAATGTGCTCATAATACTGCAACAGAAATGTGTTCCATAATTAAGCAATAGCTTCTTGAGGTGACTTCATACTAAAGGAGTAATTGTTCAGACTAGCTCTGTGTTGACTAATTTTACTGCACTCACCAGACTTTGTCAGCAAACAAAGTGGATAATCAGCTCCCATATTTGAGACTTTCCTTATCAGCTGCCTTTCAACATTGGGTAAACATATAGTTGCTTAATTACAGTCAGGTGTATTGGTTTTATGTGTTATATAATTTGTATGTTTGCTTTAAAGGTTGCCACATTTCAAAATGAGAGCATCAGATATTATCAGTAAAAGATTTCTGTCTCACGAAGCAGAGAACATTCCTTTACAGATACACTTAACAAGGCATGTAGTCATACACATCCTGTTTATCATTATTTCATAGATTTGCTTTGCCTATAAAAATATTGTTTGCTATCATTTTATACGCGTGATAAATTCTAACAATGAATGGTGTGTGTGTGTGTGTGTGTGTGTGTGTGTGTGTGTGTGTGTGTGTGTGTGTGTGTGTGTGCACGTGCATGTGTGTGTATACATGCATGCGCGTGTGTTTAAATTTTAAATTCTTTTCTTCAATTAATAAATAACTTACACATGTATGGCAAAGAATTGTCTGTTGTTCTGCCAACCAGAAAAGCATCAACTCATATAAATTATTATTGAAGGAAACATTTGACCAGTTCTAAATAAACTTTACCTAAGGTATTGCATTAACATTTAATGTTTTGATTGTTAGTTAGCAATAGCAGTAATAAATAATGCTTTCCTGATCTGCAGCATTTTTACCAAAATGGTTCAGAAATGTACAAAAAAATAAATAAAAGAAGGTGAGAGAAAAGAGAGAGAAAGAGAGAGACAGAGGTGTAGAAATGATGAATAAATATGAGTAATATTGTATTCCAAACTAATACAATGTATGAGAAATATTATGTTTTTATTTAGTTAATGCTGTTGTGTAAGCATTCTTCAGATGACTTCTGTCGTGTGAACAGATACACAAAAGCAGGTAGTCCAGAGATGTAGAAGTAATTGCTAAGTCACCCTGCCCATGCAGTTATTCCAAACTGTTACAATGGATAAGAATTTTATGTTTTTATTTAGTTAATGCTGTTGTGTAAGCATTCTTCTGATGACTTCTGTTGTGTGAACAGATACACAAAAGCAGGTAGTCCAGAGATGTAGAAGTAGTTGCAAAGTGACTCTGCCCACGCAGTTTGCATTATTGTTCTGCATGTTCTATTTTTATGTAGTCCAAAATACTGCAGGATGTTTACTTCCAACATTGCTTTGCTAGATCAGTACAAAATATTTAACCTAAGATAAAGCTGATTTTCCTTAAAAAATCCAAGGTGGTGTGTGTGTGTGTGTGTGTGTGTGTGTGTGTGTGTGTGTGTGTGTGTGTGTGTGTGTGTGTGTGTGTGTGTGTGTGTGTGTGTGTGCGTGTTTGCGTGTGTGTGTGAGAGAGCATGAATGTGTGTGTCTGTATGCCTGTGTGTCTGTATGCCTATACATCTGCATATGAGTATGCCTGTATCTGTAGAGTGGTGAGCACCACCCAACAAATTTCACAGCTATAAAATCTGCAGTACATTTTGCACTGTAACTCAGAAAACAATGTTTGGCAAAGTGAAGTAACTAACACCTCTTAAAGCTGTTCACATGGCACAGTGGCACAGCGGATAGTGTTGTCGCCTCATAGCAAGAGGTTCCCCAATTTGATTCCTGGGTAGGGTGCCTTCTGTGTAGAGTCTGCATGTCCTCCTTGTGCTTGCATGGATTTCATCTGGGTGCACTGGCTTCCTCCCACATTCTAAAGGCATGAATTAGGTGTATTGAACACACTAAACTGGCTACAGGTGTGGTGTTAATGAATTACTGCAGCAGGGCTAACCACCTAGTGGTGTTAACTTAGACTGCAGATTTATTTATTTATCTGGCATTTGCTTAATGGGGAAGTCCAACTTGGTCATGATGTATCCATTTTCAGTGTAGGCCCAGGGAGAAAAGCTTCAGATACATATGGATAACAGAATGAAGATCTAGACAGACATAATAAAGTCATGACATTCAAGCACAAATATGAAAACAATACATTAGTTTGTCAGAATGAGAACTTAACAGACATAATAAAGTCATAATGTCCTAGGACAAAATTTAAAAAAACTAGACTTTTGTTTGTCAGAATAAAAACTCAACAGACATAACAAAGTCATACTGTTTGAGCATAAATTATATGGAAAACCTGATAGGAAGATGCAGCATTATTTACATAATAGATGATTATAATAATGAGTATTAATATTTTAGATGTCCGGATTCACTAATCCTCCATGTAAGACTTAATAAGTCTTACTCGGAGGCTGCAGTTGAAAGGTTTGACGTCAGCATGCCATGAATATTCATGAGGGCATGCTGACTTACCCGTAAGTCTTACAGGGACCGTGTAAAAAAGCAGGGGGCATGTCCGAATGCCAAGCAGTCTAAATGTCCATGCCCCTGCAAGTGTTTTAAAATGAAACAAAGCACACACACAAGAGTGAGTCCGCTCAAATTTCCCTGCACCCAACACCCCACTCCCTGATATTGTAAACCCCTATCACAGTTCTAAAACACAAAACATTAAATATATTTTTTTAAATCCCCAAAATAGCTGCCCGTATTTGCGCGTGTGTGTGCGGGTGTGCCCATTGCTTAGCTAGAGTTAGCAATTCTGACATGGAAGAGCATAAAAAAGAATGTTAATGCAAATCACACCAAATAGCAATAGCGTAACGGTAGAGCGTTCGCACAAAAAAGAGGCGTTCATGGTTTGAGTCCCACTACTTCCCTTCGTATTTATTTTTGAAATCAGTATATGAAATAATACCTGGCAAATATGTTTAAACATTACCAAAAAGCAGTGAAATGGCCAATGTATCAGTGAACAAAATAAATATTTTAAAGGATCCTGATATAAAATTGCCTGCAGTTAAGCAGCACTTCACCCAGCGCAATAGAGTTGCCCATAGTTGAATAGCGCTTTACCTAGCGCAATAGAGTTGTCCATTGTTTCATGGCACTTTACCCAGCACAATAGAGTTGCCCATAGTTCGATGGAGCTTTACCCAGTGCAATCTGTTTGCACAGACGTGCGCGCTGTCTCAACCAGGGCACTGGAGGGCACCGAGGAGCAACGTAGAGCAAAGTTGTGTAAATGCAGCCACACCCCCTAGCCTGTCTGGATAGTATGAAAATAAAATGAATGACAAGATTCGAACCCAGGACTCTGTGCATCAGAATCAAAGTACAGAATCACTAAGCCATGACAACATACGGGGAAGCAGCCACTATTAACAGTGATATACGTAAGAATGGTAGTTTAACCATTACTAAGCAGGTCTGCAGTCAGCTGAGAATTTTACAAAATGGCCAATCACAAAAAAGTGCGGGAAATGTGGCATATTTAAGCCCCACAGGCAGGAATACACGCCATAACTGATTGTAGCTCACATCTGCAGTTAGAATGTCTGGTGTCGGAGAGGGAACATGCTTCCGAGTGCAACGTTGGGGCATCGAGGCGTCCAAATACATGGTTGGGCTCCTTGTCCACCGTCACGAGTCAAGACTCCTGCAGGGCCAGTTCCAAGGGACGGAGTACAGGGCAGAGGCTTGGAACCGGTTAGCTCGTGACCTCACCAGTGCCACAAGCATTCCTCAGACTGGTGAGCAGGTCTGTCACCACCATGCAGACCTGAAGAGATGAAAGCAGGACCACCTGAACCAATGAATACAGGAGGCCCGTGGGATGCGGGATGCCCTGCAACTGAGTATGTAGCCATGGAATGCAGTATGTAAGAATTGATAATGGAGTATGTGTAACGGATAGGTATGTCTCAATATCCCTTCATTTACTTTACAGCTGCAGGTGACCGTGCTATGAATCAGCAAGCCTATGCTGATAGGCTGCTAAGGCTGCACCACCAGGCAGGTTAGTGATTATTCTGCATGTATTGTTATATAAAATATGGGAGAGAGCATGAAAGAAAGTGTTGTAGTCCAATAATACAGCCATAAAATTGCCTGAATAAGTTCTCTGCATGTACTGTCAGATAAAAACGTCAGAGGCAGAAAAAGAGTGTAGAAACCCATTAAGAAAGGTAACATATGTCTGGAATAATATCTCTGCAGGCACTGTTGTATAAAATAAGTGAGTGAGCCTGAAAAAAGATTGTTCTAACCTATTAATAAAGGTATTATTTGTCTTGAACATGTCTGCCATATACACTGTTAAAACAAATAAAGGAGTGAGCCTGTGGAAAAGTGTGTAATGTCATTAATAAAGGTCTAAAACCCAGAGTGTGTCTGTGTCACATAATCTGAAATGTTGTTGTACCCTTGCAGTATACAAACAGTACTGTTTGAAAAGGTGCTGGTAACCCAGAGTTGTGCAGTCCCATATAAAGTAGGTGATGGAAGTACTAGTAGCTATTAAACATATATACAGTCCACAACAGGCAGTTACTGGCTGGCATGAATATGTAAACCTAGCACATGTGTAGCATGTCAAGAAATGCAGGGTTCTGTACAAATCGAAGTGAAAATGTCATGTGAAAATATCCCAGATATGTAGATAAAGAAATATAAATGCAATCAAGAAATATGTAGCAGTAACATCTGCATCCTGGACAGTTAGTATGTCAGATATAGGTCAGGCATATATTGAACTAGCCAAACCCGGTACACAACCTAATGTATGGTGGCAAGTGTAATAATACAGGTAGGGGATATACACTTGCAGTCACTAGGAATAAAGTGTAGACTAAAAGGTCATTATAAGATGTTAACCGAGGTTTTTTATACACCCTACTGTATGTGCATAAACCATGCAATTCCACACCTCAATGGGTATGTGTAATCTTAAATATTTGTTGGGACATATGTCCTATTGTTCTATAAATATTTGCATTCACGTTGATGCATGTGCCCTGTTTAAACACCACAATCATGGTGGCCTGTTGCTACCAAACATCCCTGCATGCTGTTGGAATAACCACTGTGGTTCAATATATGCATGTGTTATGCTTGCTGTTCAACTGTTGTACCCTTGGTGTGTTGGGTTAATGGGAATATTATTGCATGCTGTTACAACTAATCTGGAATGCTGTTTTGCTTATGTTGTAATTAAACACACCTAATCATAGAACGTATGGGAAGGCCAGTCCCAGCGGACCCACCTGTCCCTCCTCAGCCAGCGAGTGAACCTGGCACCAGCAGGTCCGGTGCCCAGCCCGTGCTCCCCTCCTCCATTGGTCCTGTGCCATCTTCAGGTGGAAGTGCTGCAGGGAATGGGACACATCCCCCCTGTGCAAGCGTGGGCGGAGAAGGGCCACCTGTCTCCCTTCAAAGGGTCCAGGCTGTGGTGCATAGGGAGATCCAGCATTCAGTCGCTGATCCCCTATGCCAGCTTGAGGCGAGAGTGGCGCATCTCATGGGTGAGCCTGCCCATCCTACGCAGCCCCCAGCACAGCCACCCTTGGGGCTGTGAAGGTTCAGTGGTGAATGCCCATGGGTGGGGATCTCAGTTCCACTGTTACCATCTGTGGGCTCATGGGCTTGCGATTTCCAAACATCCGGCCCCGTCAATTGTGTTCACCCACCTCATGTGTCATACACCGCCCCTGTATGCTTCTTGTCTGTCTTGTCTATTTACCTTCCCAACCTACCTCCCCGGACATACCTACTTCATCTACCTCACTTCCGACATTCACCTGAAAAAAAAAAAAAAAAGGGCAATCTGTACCCACAAAAAAATTACGCCCCATACATAGCTGCCCATTTTGTACACATGTCCATCGGACAAACATGTAAGCTGATAATTATAATTGGCAGTACAACATACATTGTTGTCCTCACCCCTCTCCCAGGGGTGGAAGGTTTCAAATTTCACTCCAAATTCATTGCATATGCACAGCTGTTGCTGTTAAAGAAATGGGCAGCTATGGACCTTCCCTACACCCGTCCTGCACATCCCGAGCTTGTTTACCTACTGTGTGTCCCTCTTTGGGCCCCCTTTTTCACCACTTTCCTATCTCCCCATTTTCTTTTCTTTAAAAGAAATTAGTGTGGTGGTTAGTGGGGGTAAGCACTTTTAAGCACTGGTTAGCGGGTTTCCACCAGTGTTCGCATGTGTGCACTTAGCTAAGCGTCACACAAACCTGCTTACAACTGCTTAAAATTGCCTTAGTCACTCTATGGCAGGGCCCTTGTACTGCTCATCAGCAAAATAAAATACCCCTGTCAGTCTCGAACCCCAGACCTTGGACTCACAAGACTGCAGGAAGTACCACTAAGCCACAGCAGATATACAATAATGTGGTGCTGAAAGAAATATATCATGCATTACAATGACTGAATGTAAAGGGTGAATAGGAATGGCATAACACAAATCTTGTTCTGTGGCCCTTAACCAGCAAGTGTTGTGGAATTGCATGACATGACTGTGAAAAGAGAACCAGCCATGCTAGTAGGGAATAATGTTACAGTAGCAACTTACAAACCCCATACAGTATCAGAACAGGATAAACACTGGCATATTTGAATAGGTCAGAGGCCAGACCTCCCAACTGTGACTGATTTACAGGGATGTCCCTGATTTGCAAACAAATGTTAGCTGTGCCCCTCTGACTCCCTGTAAAATGTACTAACAGTAGGCAGAAAGGTGGGGAATCTCACTTAATGAAAAATGTCAATAAGTGAGAGTAGACACTGCTTGCACATCAGAAAACGTGTAGTAATACATATGCTCCAAATCCCCCAAAGTCTCAACAGCAAAATATCTGAAATATATCACCGGTGTATCCCACTTATATGTACCTTCCCCTGAGGCTGTTAAAATATTTACCTGAGAGTATCTGAGGCCTGGAAGTGTCAGAAACCCACAGGCATGTCAGCTTGTCTGCTGTTACACACTCAACAAATAGCTGTAGAATGAATCCCACAAGCATGCCTATATGTAGGAGTACACCACAGAAATATCAAAGGATGTAGCCATGTACTGCTAGCAACCACCTGTGACAATGCCATTGTTCAGGTGCTGAAAAGACTGGAGTGGTGCACAGTCAAAGGATACTAGGCTAACCTCTGTCTACCATCTGGATATGTCCATAGGTGGGAGCTACTGAGACAGACTACTAGCCTTCATAGACTAACAGGTACACATCAACTCTGCATGTTCAGCAAGATAAACAGCACACAATAATAAATAATGCTCTCCACAGTTCTGCACCCCTACCCAAAAGTACCATATACCTGTGTAGTCAGGCACACCCACGGGTGTAGGTATGCATACACAATACTGAAATATGTCCAATTGTCCTGAGCAGACTGTGCTAATGTCAATACAAACAAACCACAAACTGTTCAGAAGTGAGTAACATACTAATGACAGTATAGCAGTTCACAAACAGTGCATGTGCCTGATATTCATAATTGGTAGTGCAACATACTTAGTTGTCCTCACCCCTCTCTCAGGGGTGGAAGGTTTCAAATTTCACTCCTAATGTATTGCATATGCACAGCTGTTGCTGGTAAAGAAACGGGCAGCTATGCACCTTCCCCACACCCATCCTGTACATCCCCAGCTGGTTTCCCTACTGTCTTCCCCTCTTTGTGTACCCTTTATCACCACATTCCTTTCTCCCCATTTACTTTTCTGTCAAAGAAATGAGCTCAGGGGTTAGCAAGAGTAAGCACTTGTAAACAGTAGTAAGCGGGTTTGCACCAGTGTGCGCATGTGTGCGCTTAGCTAAGCATTGCGCAAACCCACGCAAACCCACTTACAACTGCTTAAAATTGCCTTAGTCACTGTGTATGACAGGGCCCTTGTACTGCTCAGCAGCAAAATAAAATACCCTTGTCAGTCTGAAACCCCACACCTTGGATTCACCCGTCTGCATGAAGTACCACTAAGCCACAGCAGATATACAACAACTTGGTGCTGTAAGAAATATATCATGCATTACGAGTGAATGTAAAGGGAAAATAGGAAAGCCATAGGAACACATTGCAATAACTACAGTTGTATGCCGGTTAATTCTCTAATTCGAAAAGAAAGTACATACTCCCATGTATCCAGTGTTAGTATTAGGAGGTGTGAGTAAACTTACACACTGAGAAGAGTGCACTGGAAGAAGCAACAGTCAGGTTTGAGTACAACATGCATATCACTGGCTACAACCCTAGCTTCAGATATGAGACATATACCAACCTTCTGACTGAGACAACAGTGTCCACAGCAAACAAGCATGGGTCCCACCTTGCACAACTGAAAGGGCTATGCCTACCTAACCTAGCATTTTATAGCAGTCTCCTGCAATCACAGTGAGTACTGCAATTACCACACAGCAAGCTGCATGCAATTACTAAATGGTAGGCACCAATTGGTGCAGAGGCCATCACATGCACATGTGCAGATACCTAGAAAAGCAGCCTGTACTTGTTGTTCACACATGCAATAATATCATTGCACCAACTGAGAGAAAGAGAGCGAGAGAGAGACAGACAGACAGAGACAGACAGACAGACAGACGGAGACAAACAGGCTGTAAGAGACAGACACTGAAAAGAAAGACCAACACACAGAGGAAACCAAAACCAAAAAAAAAAAAAAAAAAGCAACAGCTACAACAGACGGAGGTGAGGAACACAAAGGTAAGGTATGTACCAGATATGTATTTGCAGGCATCCGAATGATGTGTCTGAAGGGTATTCTACATACTGTGAATCATCCATATGTGGCAACAGTCTGTATCTATATGTATATGCACATGTGCATAGGGCAAGGGACATACTGCAACTGTTAGTGAAGGCTGGACATATATATGTCATTGAAGGTTGATATGTGCACAAATGTATGTAGGTTGTAGTGTGTGGCATTGCAGACAGCAAGCAGTGCCGGTATATGTCATGTGGTGGTTAAACGCTGTGGGACTGAGCTACAGGCAGTGAGGCCTGCTACAGCTATATGGCCTGAGGACAGCAAAATGCATTCTGCACAACACTGTGCAATATTATTACATAACCATATGTCTCACAACTGTTGCATAATTGACATCTCCACCATGAAAGGTGGGCAGTATATGTGCCTATATGTGCATCTAAATGTACAGCAATGGATTTATACATGTATGTGTATATATATATATATATATATATATATATATATACATATATATATATATATATATATATATATATATATATATATATATATATATATATATATATATATATATATATATATATATATATATATATATATATATATATATATATATATATATATATATATAGATAGATATAGATATATACATATATACATATATACACATATAGATATATATAGATATATATATATATATATAGATATATATGGATATATATAGATATATATAGATATATATAGATATATATGGATATGTATAGATATGTATAGCTATGTATAGCTATGTATAGCTATGTATAGATATGTATATATGTATATATATATATATATATATATATATATATATATATATATAGAGAGAGAGAGAGAGAGGGGGGGGGAGACACGAGGTCATACGTACTGCAACAGGTGCCTGTTGACCAAGGCATGGACTGAACACCAGTGTTGGTACTGCAGTGCCATACCCCATTCCAAAACACTTTACCCAGTAACTACCACATAGGTGGTAGCCTGCCTAACACTGAAGGTGTCAGAAGGGAACATGGGACACAGGTGGACAGCAGCCTCCCCTTTGATAATCACAGTGCCACACTAGTCTTGTAATCTGTTTACGTGGTACATGTCATCACAAAAGGTGTGCCATCTAGGGAAATATAGGCAGTGTTCCCCTCTTCTCATCACAATGCCCCATGTGGTATGTTCTTCACATGACAACTACAGCAAGTGGAAAGGCCACAGACATACCTCACAAAGAGTAATACTGCTCTCAAACACATGTCCTATGCAGACTGACTCACAAAACCACAGCTAGAGTGCGCTGCATACCACCCACCCAGAGGTTACCTCTGCTGGACATACAGAGGTATGTCACACCCATAGAAGTCGGCCAACCACCATGTCAACACCTCACAATCAGTCCGGGCTACATGACCTAGGGCCCTAATCCTCACCTCCTCACTAAACAGCACATGCTGGAGGTACAGGTTCCTATCCACAAATATGCCATACTCTGGACTAAACCACCCAGCATTAACAAACAAGGCTCCTCATTAGCAGATGTCATACATACCCCTGATGATTGTTTAGGAGATAGGTAATATGCCCTGGGAGTCACCTCTGTGTATCCGGTTGACAGGAGCATGTGAAATGATATTACATGTGTGTCAAAGTCTAGGGTAGCATATGGCTAGGCTGCTCTAGGCCCTAGGGCCAATAGGGTATTGCCTACCTATGACACAATGCACACACACATGTACTCAGTGCAATACCTGCTATGTGAGGTGGAATGAGTGTGACAGTGAATGTGTGCAAGGTCTGAAAAGGTGTGATAGCTTAGTGTGAGGTTGTTTCTGTCATGGTAGTTTGTGTCCTAGGTGTGAGGCCAGAGAAAGATGTGTCAGTTATTGGGATGCAGACATAGTAGGATGGCATATGTTGTGACATATTTCCTTGTGTACGATTGTGGTATCCCATTGTAGGTTGAAGCAATACATGTATGCTCAGTAAGTGGTACTGCTGGTGAATACAGCTCCCATATGAACTGTTGTACTACCTGAAGCTGTAGGCCTAAACAGCACAGTATGGTGTATGTTCACATTCCCTGGTAACACTGTCTTGTGTGTTTCCTGTAGTCTGCACAGATTACATACCTCAGGCATAGGTATCTGTACATACGGGCACACAGTACTGTAAGGTACACAGGTAATGCTCATCTGTGTCAGCATACATTTGTGTGTTGTATGTATGTCTGATGTGTGTGTAATGATGCATGTACCATGCCCGCAATCACATGTGTGTTACAGGGTATGTGTGTGTACCTAGCAAACATGTATACTCTGTTACGGCAGTATGCCAGCTATATTAACAACCGTGTACATATGTTAGGTAGGGGTATGGCATCAACGACTATGGTGGTTTACTGGTAATACTGTAAATGTACTTTACATTCATTGCATTGGATGACATATTTCTTCATGCATTAGGTTGATATATACCCCCGTGTCGAGGTTGTGCATTGTATCCCAAACAGTGTGCCGAGTACTGGTGTATACTGGTTTGTTTTATGGAGTGTGGCAGGCACTGTCAGCCAGTTGTGGGCTGAGCACTGATATGTGGTATTGAATGTGTGTATCCTCTGACAGACAGATGCTATATATGGCAGTTAAGTGATATCTGTACCTAATAATGTTAAGTGTGCCACATGACTTGCTCACACATATTTTGTTTAATTGTCTTCAAGGGCTATGGCTCATCAATGCAATCTGCCATATACAGCTGCAGAGGAACAGGAAATACATAACAGCCTGGTGCAGCACTATACACTGCTGTTTTCCAGGGCCAGCCAGCACCAGCATGAGCGTACTGCACTGTGGCAAGATCTTGTTCATCAGGTAAATGACATAGGCATGCATAACCGGACATATGAGAAGGTATGCCATCACTGCAGTGATTTAATTAGACATGTCCAGCGGCATGCATCTGATATCCATAGACAACAGCTTGCCACAGGTGGTGGGGCGGCCATACATCCCCACCTCACCAGAGTGGAGGAGCTGCTCCTAAGCGTGGTGGCTCCTGGCCTACAGCAGCAACAGCATCACACATGTGTAATCATGGAGGCCAGAGCCACCCAGCATGATGATATGGAGCAAGCAGGTAATACGCCCTAGCTGTAGACTACTGTTACCTGTATTGTTAGGATATGCATATGTGAGATGTGTACTGTGTGTTCAGCACATGCACACACACACACATTACATCAACATTGGCCCATGCTGTACTGTTGTCCCTCACACACACACACACACACACACACACACACACACGCACACACACACACACACACACACACACACACACACACACAGACATGTCGATTAGATGGGTCAATGTCAGGCTCTGGCAAACAACAACACACCCTGTGCATATGATGATACCTGTGTCACCTCCTGTCATCTGTAACATTGTAACATTGATGCAGGAAGAGGCTAACATGGTGCTGATGCACAGGGTGACATTATAGCAGTGTAGCAATATTAGCAAGTTGTCAACATGAAAGTGTAATGAAATCCTTGTAGGTATGACTGAGCAGGTATTATGCATCAAAGCTCTGTTTGTCAATGTAGCATTGTTTACACCACTGTTAGGTCTTAGTATGTATTGTCCATCCATGTTCCACTTGGCTGAAGTGTAATGTGTTGCCAGCATGTGTTAGTGTGTGGACAGTACGTGTGTGATGTGTGCAGTACAAATTAGCAAGTGTACATCTGTGAACATGGTGGGTGCGCACTGTCTGCATGTACATGCATGGTGGACACATGGAACATGTGGCATACCCTGTTGTACACATTGTTAACATCTCATAGTAACTTTCAATGGCCAGTATGCATTCTACTACAGTTATGTACTAACATGGGTCCACATGTGTGTATGTCATGGGTTGACACTATGCTGTGGGTGATACTGTTAATATCAGTCAATGATTTGCAGTCTGGTAGTATACACAACCTCAACAGCATGACTATAAGCAATCATTGGATGATGTCCTGTCAAATGTCACACAAATGTAGGGAACTCAGTAACAGTTGGATCCTTCCGGTACTATACTCTAACACTAACCAGTTTGGCATATAGCCCCCTTAGGTACATGCAAACACACTAGGGATGTGTTCATCCACATCTGTAAATGCATGCATTGGCCTACAATGTATTCCCTGAATGGGACGCATATCCTACACAAGGGTATCATACAGACAGACACCTGTTGTCTGATACATGCTGTATAGCAGTAAGCCAGCTATGGCATAGTCATCCACATTTACTATACATACTATCCCATCAGTACCACATCGATGGTAGACCTCAACATGTATGTTGGGTACCAATGTGTACATGCAGTCTTGTGTTATGTCATGTGTCCCTTGGTATCCACATATCCATAGGTATTGTGTAGTCCCTCGGTGTATTACATAGGACATTAGAGGCCTGAATGCATATCCACAAGGCAGTTGTACACCTATACAGACTGTCCATTATTGCCAGTCGTTGTTGTGTATGAACATGTCTGACATATACCCCAGGCATATACCCTCACTCACACTACTATTTAGTAACTGTCATGGGTGTGTGTGGCACAGATGACCTTGGCCACAGATCACATCAGTGGATGGCCTTGTCACATACATACATATGTGACCTACAATCTGAGAAGCAGCAGCACAACCTGTCAATGGAAACAGATGTATTCATGTAGTATGCAGGCTTCACACCTATGTACTGTTTGAGGGGACGTGTACACATATGTATTTGCCACGCAGATACCTGATGTGTGCAATGCACTTACTGTTTTAATCATAATATGTCCTACCATAGTAAAACCAAAACCCACACCGCATTGACCAACAGTGATACACACACACTGTCAGTGTTTGCAGGATTCAAACCCCTACCTAACTATGTTATGATACTAGAGAGAGACGCATTAACACAGCAAGCTATTTGCTTCACTGGCTGGTTTCCCTTCTCCTGCTGTATGTATAGGATGGTGACATCATCAGACTGGACATGGTGATGTGTGAACACTTTGTTTTATGCCACTCCAGGAATGGTCCATGTGGGTCAGCAGGTGTCAACAGTTGAACAGGACCTCATAATCCTTACCTTGTGTGATCTATCTGTGGACACATTGACATTCCTTAATATGTCAACACATATTTATGCACAGCTTGTTGGTTTTGTGGATACTACATGTGTCTGGGATGTTGATAAAGGGTTATTCAAAGTCTATGTGAGACATGTGTAGCTGTGTTCAGTGATGTATGTCCTGGGTGGCTGCCTTGCAAACAGTCTTGCATGTTCGGGAACCATGATCCGCACATGAACATACCACAGTTGGTAGGGTTGTGTGTATGTCAGCTTCCAATAGCTCTGTTTATGACTTCAACCATGATGGACTCCATGACCTTGCAGATCAGACTTCATAGGTGTACTGGACTGAACTTCCCATTGTGTGTTGTGCACCAACAGTTGTGGGGAGTGCCGTATGTTGCTGTAACACATTCAATGGTTCCACATCCTGTGTTGGGGGTGAGGCTCAGCTGACTGTTCAGGTGCAGGATCTGTTTGTTCTGTAGTTTATGCATAACACATATTGGGAATCAATGCATTCCACTTGCTGCCGTGCTTTTGGCATTGGGGGTAGCTGCTCATCCATTCTACATGTGATATCTCCTAGTATGATGATATGGACTATCGTCAGTGGGAGGTGGGTATGTATATATGGGCCTGTCTGTCAGGATGTTGGCATTGTCAGTCAGGTACAGTTGGCCCTGACTCAGGTCATATATGGGTGTACATTGCTATTTATGACATAGCTGAAGGTGGTGTCATGATTCAGTCTGGAGTCCTTCTCAGCTACTCTTTACAAAACACCAACGAACCTGAGCACTAATCCCTGTTATACTCTTTTACACACTTAACATCCTACTGATCATTTGTGATCAGGCTACAGAGTATGTCATCATAATATCCTGGCAGGGGTCGGTTTCGTGTGTACTCCCCAGTCCAGCTGGTGAATATTGTGATGTTGACACAATGTCACATCTGCCTCATGTACACAGACAACCCTCTTGTCCTCCCGACAAACTCAGATATATGTGTGAGATGCACCTATATAGACATACAGGGTGCTGAACTCTCTCGACCCATGACTGGCACAGTCTATCAGGTGGTGAAGGTAACCACACACACCACATATCAGTCTCACATATCCTCTAGTGACATCACTCAAACCACATTATCACACATAGACATACTCGGATGCTGTAAATGAACTCTGCCTAAGCAGCAGAGACCTCCAAAGCAGACACACACACAACTGCTACCCCACTACAATATCCACATATCACATAGTTCGCAATGGCAGTGTGCCACACAGTCACTGCCCTTCGGGCTATACAACACACCTAATACACTTGTAATAGGTGACACTTATTGTCAGACACACTGATGTACCACTCACCAGCCCAAACAAGGGAATAGTCACTTTGGGCTGTCTGTCGGGTGCCAGGATCTGCCACATAACACATGCAGTCAGGTCACTCCAAAGCAAGTACAGGGCTGACACCATCATTGTCCATGCTGGTGCGTAAAACCTCAGACGTTACTCCCTGGACCACATGACATGATACATGGAGGAACACTCTGATCATGTAGCCCAGGCCAGTATGACCCTGACCTTGTCTAGCATCTTACACCCACCAATTATGATGTCACAGTATACAGACAAACATACCACGTTTAACAGTTGGCTAACAAATTGGTGTCATTCATAGGGGATACAGTGTCTGTCAGCCTGTGGTGACATGCTCGACATGCCACGTATATTCACTATGGATGTCTTGCACCTGTCACCCTTGGACTTTCGAATGCTGGCTAAGGCTCTTGCTACCACCATAGTGCCTTTCTTAAGCAGGGCTCAAAAGACAAACCCACCTCCATAGACATTACAGGTTAAATGAAACTAAGGGTAATGCTGCTCAACACCAGATTTGTTACCCTCATATTGCGGACACTCAGGACTCTCCTCAGTATGGAGGAGAGTGATATCTGTGCACTAACAGACGCCTGGTTCGGGCTCACCTATGCACAACAGCACTACCAGGTTATGTGTCATACCATGCTTTCTGACCACAAGACTTGGAACAGACAACACAACTAGGGGGAGCATCCATATATATCACAGCTACACACACCTCTGGGTTAGTAGCACTGCACAAAGCATCACAGACCATACATATACAACTACCATTGTGCAAAACTGCCTTTCAGTTTGTTGCCTGCTACAGACCACCCTCCACACTCAGGAACCACACTCGGCTTTCATGGGAACTATGGAGAATATGAAGTTCTCCACAAACACCATTATATTGGGTGACTTCAAATACACAAATATTGACTGGGGATACTACTCAAGCCTCAACACCCTTGCCCAACAGTCGCTATAATTTGTAGACTCTATGACACAACCATTCAGCACAGCCACAAGGGGGAATACATATTGGACCTGATCATCACCAACATGGGGACTCTATGTTCCAAACCAGTGATATACCTTTCATTGGTAAGGTCAGAACATACATGTATCTCACTGGACATACATATACCCTCCACACACCCATCCTGGGTAATCTTGGTGAACTTCTCATGATCCAACGTCTCACTTCACCAAAGCAAGGTGGTATCCTTCAGAGACCCTGAGACAGTGGCAAATACGGCTCAGACTGCTGAATCCTTTACATACACATTCTATGGACACCTAGTGGACTGCATGGATTGTGCTATCCCAAATAACAACAGGACTCACTCCTCCAATGGCAGGGGACCTGTCTGGTAGACCCCAGCCATTAATAAGTTGTACAACATCAGGAGGAAGCTACTACATGATAGAGCACAATCCCAGATGGGGAAGGCATCTGTGATCTGTACTAGCAGACAGCTACGATCATTCATCAGCTCTGTTAAGGGCCGCTTCTACTGGACAATTGCACCAGACACATAGGACTATCACATGGCCTTCTTCGGTTATGTCAGGAACCTGGGTGGACACTCATTGATATGCTGTGAGTTACTGCATACTGACTAACCTTACCCTGAACCCACTGGCATTGCCAACATCCTGGCAAACAGGTTCAGTGCAGATTTCTCCCCTCATCCCCCCTAAGGAGCAACTATCCATCCCAACAGAGTGTAACCTCCATGACATCACACAGTAATGGGTGAGTGCTGCCCTCCCCAAAGCGTACATCGCAGCATCAATGGGATCAGATGGTGCCCAGGCCTGCATCTTACACGAGCTTCGTGACAGATGTAACCCTTACATTACAGCACTTTTCAATATCAGAGTTACTACAGGATATGTACCCAACGAATGGCGTACAGCGACAGTGGTCCCACTACACAGAGTTGGTGCCACAACGGACCACAGACAATATTGCTCTATAAGCCTAACTAGCCTGTTCTGCAAAGCTATGGAGCATATTGTCATGGGACTCATACACATAGACATCGGGAACCTACAGACACTGTGTCCTACACATTTCAGTGTTGTTGAGGGCAGATCTTGCCTCTTGAACCTGTTTGTATTCTTTAAACGGTTAACAGGTCCATCGAAATAAGGATGGTTGTCCACACAGCCTACCTGAACCTTGCAAAACCCTTCTACACAATAACCCACTGGGCCATTATGCATAGGCTCACCAGCGTCGATATGGACACATATCTCACACGATGGATTGCTACCTGGATCAGGGATAGCACCCACATGGTCAGAATTGCAGGTGCCATGTCTGACTATACACCAGTTACACATGGTATCCCACACAACTCGATCCTGGGACCTCTCTTGTTCAGTATATATTTGTCTGACATACAGGCTACCACAGGGGGACTATGGCTGACCATGTTCGTACTTGACTGCAAACTGGATGCCATAATCAACTCTCCCGCTGCCACATGCATGCTCAAACAGGGTCTCACAGAGATGGATGACTGGTACCTGAGCCATGGCCTACAGATAAATGCCATTAGTTGCATAGTCTTCCCCTTTGGGAATAAAAACATGCCCACACATTACCACATAGGTAGTATTCCATTACATATGGTAGGAGTTGTTAGGGGTTTGGGGACATGATTTGTTCGTACAATCACGTTGCCAAAGTGGTTGGACAGACCTTCTATATAGGCCACCTTATCCCATATGGTTTCACATCTAGATCGTGTGAGGTCATTGTGCCCTATACTCATCACAACCATGCTTGGTTACAATGCCACATTTGGGGTGTACCTTACCCGACACCTGCAGCAACTGTACTGGCCACAGAAGTTCCTCACCAAGCAGATCTAGGGACTTACACGGATGCCCTGCACAGTTCGGATGCAGTAACTCAAGCTCTACTCAGTCGCTTACCACCTACTCGGATATGATGTGTGCCTGTTGTTTACAGATATACCCAACCCAGAATTACTGGACATGCTCCACCTTAGGATATCCGACTCCCTTGGAGCTACACACTCCAGGGACATATACCTCAGCACAGATGTTAATAGGACATGCTGGAGTGACAGATTCTTATCCCAGAGGCTCCACTCACTCTGGATTGTAATCCCAGTTTCACATAGGCAGAGCCACCCACTAACCACCTACAGGAGACATCTTGATGACTGTATGGGTGATCGCATATTTACCCCTGGGATATCTTCTGTGTCCCTGCTAGACAGAGGCACACTAACCTAAATGTACATGGGCTATCTTGTGTGACCTACTATTCACACACACAGTGTAGTAATCTGACAGGGTTGCGAATTGGCAAACACACTCTGGCTAGGCTTGTACATGCCCTAGGGCAGATAGCCTAGTATCAACCTCTGAACCTATGCTAATGTTCGGGATGCACAATGTTTATTGCTGATACTGTTTGCAGGTCTTTATCATCTTTGCTTTACCAGTTTCTATGAACAACTTAGGTATCTGCAGAACATATTTGATTATGACAGGGTTCCACTATATTATATATGTGTCTGTTGTCATATAACTGTGTACACAGGATGGATTGCTGGATACTGAGAGTTTCCTGGGTTAACACATGCAACTGCCAGATATGTGTGGCCCACTGCTGTACTCAGACATGGCCTAAGTGTGTGAGCATGCCCAGTTCAGGCTTTCCATGTTTTGTTGCCTGACATTTGTCTCATTTATTCAAGTGTGTGAGCATGCCCAGTGTGACCTTTCAGTATGTTGCTGTCTGAGGTCAACTACATTTGGTGATGTGTGTAAACATGACCAGTATTAACATTTATATTGTGTGTGTTGGAAGTCAGGTTCTGTTCTTACTGCAGGACTCACCTTTGTGTCATAACTCGACAGGGATTATGCGGTGCCTGCAGGGTTTCCATGAGATACTTTGCACAGACGTATCAACATTCCTTCATACAGACTGACCACTGCAATACTGTCATGGTTTAGTGGTTCAGTATGTTAACTATAGTGCACAGTATCCGGGGTTCGAGGCCCATCACTGCTTTATATTTTCATACTGAGCAGACCAGACTGCTTAAGGGCCAGTTAAGCAAATATGGGCATGTTGGCTTTTGTTCAGCTATGCCCTACTTAGACCAGGCTTGTCCAACATTGCTCAATATTCACCAACATTGCTGGACGTTGCCCAATATTACTCAACATTGACCACAGTTGTGCTAGTTGGTTTGTGCGATTTTGTTTGCATATACTACATGGTGGTAAATGCTGTTTAGCACTGCTTTATATTGCTTAACACATGGCAATCATGCCTCAGGTGGTGCTGCAGGGCTGCCAATGTCGGATGCACATACTAAACTCCCTGTACATGTTTGAAAGCAGGTAGTGTCAACTTAGGCAGCCCTTTTACTATATGTGCAAGTCAGAGAGAGGTATCATTTCCAGAGTTTCTACTGAGCCAGTGTATATGCTATGTGTTGCCTCTTTGCCAAGGCCAAAGCATACTGGACATGCCTCCTTCTGCCTACTGGGGCAGGCTCAAGTTGTTCCTCCTCCGAGTCACACTCTTCCTGTGATGGCCTTGGCAATGGTGGGGGGCTGTTTGGCCCAGGCCTATGCTGGTCCTGCTGCAGCTGTTTTCGCAGGATCATATTATGTAGCATAGCACATACCATGACAATTTGGGTACATGTAGTTGGTGAGTACTGCAAGGCTCCACCAGATGTGTCCAGGTTTGTGCGTGTGCCTCATTGTGGCGTTCCTGTTCAGGTGTGTGTGCATTTCTGATGGGTGTCATAGCCACAGCTCCAGTGCAAAGCCAGCATCCCCCACTAGGTGACCATGTGGAATGTCCCCATTGGCAAATGTCTGGTACAGCTGCGTCAGATGCCAGATATGGGAATCATGGTAGCTTCCAGGGCAGCCAGTACACACATTCAGTATTATGCCCTGGGCATCACACATGACCTGGCAGTTGATGGAGGGGAAGCCCTTGTGGTTGAAGTAGACTTCACCCCGCTCACCGACTGGTACTTTGATGCGTATGTGCGTGCAGTCTATTGCACCCACTACGTCAGGGTATTCCGTTATTTGCTGGAAGAGATGCATATTGCTGGCCAATACCTCATGGTAATTGGGGAAATATACATGATCACCGACATGTGCTGACATGGCATCCAGAAACTGGTGCAGTACCCTGGATGCTGATGCCTGTGATATACCCATCATATCACCAGTTGGTCTCTGGAAGGTACCTGTTGCTAATATTCTTAGGCCAATACATACCTTGGTTTCCACTGGGATGGGTTCCCCTCTGTTGGTTCTGTGTGTGAGACATGTCTTGCACAGCTCAACAATTTGCTGCAGAAGGTCTCTGTCCACTCTATAGCACTCCACTATCTCCAGCTCATGCAGCCCCTGGTAGGTTACCCTGGGCCTGTACACTCTTCTCCGTCTCCTCACTGTGGGTTGTCCAGCAGCATTTCCATTGTCACCACCCTCAGCATGTTGCATATGTCACCTTATAACAGCAATGGCAGCCCCTAACATTTCTTTGTCTCAGTAAAGCTTTTTCAGTTTTCACTTCTATTAGCTTACTGCAGTGTCTGTTGTGAGAAACATAATGGACTGTTGTTTGCAGAGTTTTAAGTGCTAGGCTGGGCTGGGCTAGTGTACTGCCTGTGTAATTGCCTGATTCTGATTGTTTTCATCTGCTAGTACTCCCTGGTAGCTTCCTACTATTTGTTGTGCTTCCTTTTTCCTTTCTGTTTCCTTGGGGAGGCAGTGCTGCGCACACAAGTGCAAACACGCTCACAGCAACTCACATGCACGCACACATGCTTACACGGACTAAAACTTGCTTATTCGGGTTAAAACGTGCACACACCAGCACAAATGTGCTTACAACTCTTTAAACAGCCTTATACATGCTTACTCCGGCTTAAACACGCGCACTCACGCTTACACGTGCGCACTCTGTCTTACTCGTGTTTACGGGTGCGCACACGCACGCATACCCACTCAGCAAGAAACTTTGGTGTTATCCACGACATACACCTTCCATTTCCTGCCTTTATCTAGCGTACCTGTTGACACACCTCTTTCCATGATGTGTAAATGACAGCTATCACATGCCACTCTGCTCCAATGAGCTTCACTTCTTTCATACACACCCCACTCATGATGTCACCTGTCTTCTACTCTGTTACTTACCTTATCCTACTCCTACACTCCACTGACTGTGCTCATTTGCTATGTAAACTTGAGATTCACTATCCTAACCCTCCTTTGCATAGGATTGCCTACTAATGCTTGGTTACATCTCTTAAACTGAGCTTCCCCCCTTAGTAACCTCTACTCGGTGGCCATGTTGTCTTCAGCCTGCCATTCCCATGCATTGTACATTAACAATTTAAATAAGATCCACATTTGTGGGTTTTAATTTGTAGTTTTCTGTTTTTTTAGAGCGCAGCCCATTTGCGCGGCGCTGCGCTATGCTTAAACATCAGAAATCGGAGAAAAAAATAATATTTATTTTTAATATTGCATCGGGAAACATTGCCAATGGCCATATATTTGGCCATTGGCATGCTTCCTGCACTGGATGCAACATTTATTTGGAGCTGTCATGGCTCCGTTTTGCTATTTGCAGAATGGTACTCAGTTGTCAACTGAGTACATTTCTGCAAATAACACTGCTCTTACTCGGACAGGTTCGGGTTTCCTGAATCACAAATCTACCTCATTTGCATGCCTTTTGCCTGCAATTGAGGTAATTTGCATATCCCAGCCCTGTCCCTGTAAGAGCTGTTTTAGGAGCTCTCTTGCACGCCCCTGCAGGCTGTTCCTGGATCATTTGTCAGACATGATGGCTGCATGGAGTCTTACTCTACTCTTAGACTCCATGCAAGCCATCGTGAATCCAGACCATGAAATGTGGTAACAGATTATATTGGTGAAGGTGTAGGATAGTACGTGTAGAGAAGGTTAGGGTGTAATAGAGGGGATAGTAGGAATAGATATGGAAAAGTATGAGCATAACCTCAGGGGAGTATGTGTAGAGCAAGAGAGGGTAAGGTAAGTTAGTATAAGAGTACCTCAGACTGGGCTCATACATGAGCAAATCTGAGCTTTTTTGAAGTATTCTTTTATAGAGGTTTTGATGGTGTGCAGGCTAGTAGCAGTTTTGATAGTTAAAGGAACAGAGTTCCATAGTTTTGCAACAGAGCAGGAGTAAAAACTTAGGCCTGAGGTTTTGTTAGGTTTATAAGTTGTGAGCAGATGTTTGTCTTCAGGTCTGAGATGTTTATTTGGGATATAAAAGTTGAATAATTGGCTAAGAGCAGGACAAGCTACTGGGCTGTGGATGATGTTGTATACCGTCGGGAATGCAGGGCTTTACAGTGATTGTCACTGTAGAAGTAAGGATTGCTTCATTACAGATGTGCTCTATTTTTGCCCATTGTCTGTGTGAAGGCACTAAGTATGTTACAGCTTCCACATCTGAAAAACACTTTGCCTTTCTATCCTTTTTCTTTTCTTGGTAAGTTATAGTCCATTTGGTCAGTTACAGCTCTCTGTACAACAGAGAATTATGACTCATTCAATAGACATAACTTATTTTTAATGTGTTTGGGAAATGAATTCAAGAATTTATGCATTAAACTTTGATTTTGAGGTGAATTTCTTGAATCTATTTCTCAATTGCATTAATAATCTGGTTATGAGCTGTAACCCTGTCATAATCCTTTATATACTGCATGGTGGATGCTGTCACTGACAGAAACTTAAGACTTCTCAAACAACACCATTCACTTTTATAAATGCATCTTCACAATCAATCTTGCTTTTAGACAGATGTGTCACATATGAAAGAGTTGGAGTAACGAATGGAATAACGTGTGCATCTATCACTATAACCAATGAGATCTTCATGTCAAGCATGTAGAACAGAAATTGGTTTAGTTTATGAATGCAAGCATCACGACTTCTTTTACGGAAATTATTTGAGAATTTAAAGTAGTGATAAACAAAGCAAAAATTAACAAAATTATATCAACAATTTATTATAAGGAGTGTATGGCTTACTAATGATTAAGTCTCAATGATTTGTATGTCATGTAGAAAACAGTTCTTCCACAGAGTTTGTTTCAGATATAGATCAGGATGAGATTAATTCTCACCAGGTGCTTGGTGTTATTTATCAAGTTTTCTAACATAAAAATATGTAATACAATGATAAAATAACTCCTAGAACTGAAGAAATATATCTGTAAAATCAAATGCATGCACATGCTTTCAAAATGTTTGTGTTCGGAACTAAGGAAGTGTAAAACCCAGTTGAAAATGACCCAGCTGCATCCTCCTGAAATTCTTTAGTTTCCAGGAAATTTTACAGTGAAATGTAATACTGGATCTAAGAATTTTACATAATAAGAGAGTTCTGTCCAGTCCAGAAAAGTAGGTTTTAAATTTGAACTATTCTCGCTACTGCTTTTAGTATGTGCACTGGCCATAAAGAGGATAGTTTCACGATACACATTGTAAAGACTGGTATCATACATGGTATGATATACGGAAATATTGCCAGCATAGCTATCTGAAACTTTGTGAATAATTATATGTCATTTGTGAATATTGATATGATTTATACAGAACTGTATGTTATGTACTGAGCTAAGATGTATCCACAAAGTACCCTGCTGGAGCATAAAAGATTAACCTGCAAAATTTAAGAATAGTTGAGGTTAAGTTGCTTTATAGCTGGGCCATAAACAAAAGATATTGTCTCTCAGTTTCATTTTTGTAGCAGACAATGTCTAGAGCTACAAGTTTTTGTATTGTCTTGAAAGAGAAATAATTACTAGGTTTCAAATGTAAAAGTGTTT
>NC_056737.1:1686288575-1686303575 GCF_019279795.1 Protopterus annectens
TTAAAACTTCCTTTTCAATCAATTGCTCAAATTATTTAGATTTTTGCACTGACATAGAAAATGGAAAGTTAGAAACTAAATTTATAAGAAGGATGCCAAGCATGCAAATACTTGCGTTACGATAATGTACATCCAAGATATACTAATAATGATATAGTATGTAGTCAGTATTTGAGAGCATGTAGATCAAATATCAAAGATAATGATTTTATTGCAGAGATTGACAATATGACCAGACCGTTTAGTGGTAGAACTTTTAATGAAGAAATATTAGAAATGAATAAGTTAAGAGTTGTAAATTAATGTAAGAATGTTGTGAAACATTATTTTTTATCTGATGATGCTCCTTATCTAGGACTCAGAAGTCTATACAATTTTTTCATTATGCTGCAAAATTTAATAGACATGCTAATTCTATTAAAATATTATTTGCAATAACTGGTCTACTGTTACTTCTATTTCTGAGATTCAAAACATTGTTATTATTCGGACAGTTATACATAAGAGAGAAATGAATCTCAAACAAAAACTCTGCTATAAAGAGAAATGTTGCTTCTTCCATCTAATGTTTTAATGAGGTCTACTGTACAATATTTTAATTGTCAATTTTATAGTTATATTAAAAGGATAACACATTTATATATCCTGTAAAAATGAAGTGGTCCTACTTAAGTGCTTAATTTAATTGGTAAAACTGTTAATTTGGTTTATTTAGCAACTTGTGACAAATGTAATTTTTTATGTGGGAAAAATGACCCCACAATCTAGATATGTATGTATTAACTGTATGTATTAATTGCTCACAACACAGATGTGGTCTTATTACAAGTCTGAGACAGAACATATTTGAAGGGATTATCTCAGATGCTTGGGATAAAAGGGACTGACATTGTTGGGAAAGATCTCTTCCAGTGTAACTTTTTCACCTGAGTGGAAGTGTACACACCAGATCTGTTGCATATGTCAGTCTGACCTGTCACCATAGTCACACACACCAGTTAGTCATTGATGGATTCAAATATCTACGTAAGTACACAGTCTAGAGATTTCTGTATTAGCTGCTCACTCCACAGAAGAAAGGCTTACAAAGGCTTACTTCAAGTGTGAGACAGAATATATTTGAAGTGATGACCTCATCACTGTGTTTAAAAATAGATTGTCTAAAAGAGGAAGAAATGGTTTGGGATGTCCTCTCCTTGTGTAAATTTTTCTCTTGAAAGAAGTGCACAGGTCATTTCCATATGCCAGTCCTACCTGCCATTACAGTCACACTAGTTAGTCATTGCTGGACTTAAACACATATCTAAGTACACTGTTTTTTCCATGTATTAGCTGCTTTAAGCAAGGAAGAAGCTTTATCACATGTCTGAGACAGAATATATTTAAAGGGATTACCTCACTGTGTTACAAAGCAGATGTCTGGGCTAAAAGGGGCTGAAATGGTTGGTGAAGACCTCTCCTGGTGTAAATGTTTCTTGGAAGTGGAAATGTACACACCAAATCAGTTGCATATGCCAGTCCAACCTGTCACTACAGTCACAAACATTGATCATACCTCTCAACATGCAGAAATCTAAAATAGGAACAAAGGCCCTTGAAAATAGGAACATCTAGCTAAAAATATGGACATATAATTAGTATATAATTTGAATCCCAAATGGCCCATAAATCTTTTCATTTCCAGTAGGCATGTGGGATACTACTCATGCTTAAAAACAGAGTAACAAAAATGATGAATAAAAATACAAGCACATACTTAAAGAGACAGTGCAAATCTGTAGACTTTAACATCATCACAAAATTCTCCTCAACAAGGTCATTTATTTTTCCATCAAAAATGGGAATTGTAAGATGTGTGTCCTCTATCTTTAAATTATTGTTGACTAGTATGTTGGTCATGTAGTATAGTTTTCTATACACTAGACTATTCAAAAGTCATGTGTGATGAGAGTGATTGAGACAATTCTTTGAAAGAGTAAATAAAGTCTGAAAATAGGGATAAGCCTCCAAAATTAAGGACATCCTAAATCTGGCCAGAAAACAGGAATGTTCCTCCAAAACAGAGATAATTGAGAGGTCTGACACTCAAACTAGCTAGTCATTGGTGGATTTGAACACTTGCGAATGTCTTCAGTGTAGAGAACATTGTATCAATTGAAGAAACCACAAGATAAGTTTTATAAAAAATATTACACAACATATAGTTGTAGTGTACATTACATGTTTGGGTGAATAGGAATGTGTTTTGTCAGGCAGACAAAACAGCAATGTGTTGATCACAATTTACAACATACTGCAGCAATAAGTCATAACATCACTTCATCTGTTTTTACTGTATTTGTGTTTCCTCCTACTTTATTTTGGTTTTGCCTCTTCTTAAAAGTACTCAATTTTATTTATTCTACTGCATTTATTACTGCTTGGTAGTAGCCTGATTAAATTGTAACTGTTATTCTAAGTCTTTTGGTTTAAGCACTTGGGCTTCATACCTGTTGTTTTACAATAAGAAGGTTTGTGGTCTGCACTGTTGTGGCAGGAGAGGTAGCTTTCATCCTTCTAAGCTGGGAATTGCTGATTGAAGGCTCAGTGTCTGCTATTCTAAAAGTGTATTAGTTCTGGTTTAAGCACTTGGGCTTCAGGCCAGTTATTCTACATTAAGAAGGTTTGTGGTCTGCACTCTTGTGGGAGGAGAGGCTGGATTCTGCCCTTCTGAGCTGGGAATTTCTGGTCACAGGCTTATTGTGCCTGCTTATTTGAACTGTTTCTTTCTGAAATTGGTGCGCCTTGTTGCTGTAGCATAGACCAGATTCAGGCCTGTTGAATCTAGCTTTGTTTGTATAACTTGAGCACTGATCTAGGCCATCTTTTTTGGAGAAGGTTCCCCTGCACCCTAGTGGCAAAAGTGTGCATTTAGAGCTTGCTTGTTTGAAGACTGCTAGAAAAGGGCTCAGCTTTGAGCTTTTTTATGGTTAATTGGGTAACTTGTTTAAATCAGTTTGTTTTCTATTGTTTTAAAATCACTTTATTCATCTGCTATGACTGTATTTGTGTTTCGTCTTACTTTATTACTAGTAGCATTGACTACAAGTCTGATCTGAGATATATAACAATGAGTATTCTTTTATGTGCATTTAAAGTGTTTTTTTTATTCTATCTGCTTTATTTTCTGAAAAAAAACAAAACTTGTTTCCTACCTTTCTAAGCTAGTATAGTCCAGTTTTCAGGTTAGTGCTGAATTCAGGGCTGTGTTACAAATCTCTGTGTTTGCCCATACCTTACTTGTATAGAAGGAAGTTTCACTGTTCACCTGTGAGAGAGGGGAGTTTGAGCAGCCTATCTGTTCCTGGAGGAGTGGTTTCAGCCCAGAAATTAGTAGTTTATAGGCCATTTTGGGCTAATTTCTATCTCTTTCATTTCCCTGCTATAAAATTCGCATTTACCTGGTTTTGTACGCCGGGCAGCACCAGTTAGCCAGGGTATAACAATTCCTGGCTCAATAAAGTCTCCTCATCAATTTTTCTCTTGGAACTAGACAAACTTTCAACTTAAGCACTCAAGCCATTCTATTCTCAACCCTGCACTTCCTCAAAACTCATAACAAGCACTTATAAACCCTAGCACTAGAGCCCCCCCCCCCATACTGTACAGAAGGACAAGGCTCTCTATTTGACCTTACCAGCCATTCAGTAAAACAGTTCACTGCACCTGTCCAGGCATGTCCAAAGGGCAGTTTCAGGTGTACTCTCCAGTCCAACTGGTGAATCTGGGCATTTTGAGGCAATGTTACAACTGCCTCACATACACAGGCAACCCTCTCCTCCTACCACCAAGCACTAATACATGTGAGAGATACAATTATACAGCCAAACTGGAGGCTAAGCTCTCTCAACCCAAAAGTGGATCAGACAGTCAAGAGGAGAAGGGAAATACTGGCATTACACCACCAGTGTCACAAGACTCATTAAACCAGCACCGGCAAAAAAACACACATGAATACACGAAAACATACTCGGAGACTCTAAATAAAAATCTGCAAAAGCAACAAAGACCTCCAAAGCAGACATCCAAGCAGCCTTCACCACCCAGCACAAACCATGAAACACATACTTCACAAAACCAGCGTGCCACGCAATCACAGCCCTTAAGGCAAAATAACATACCTAACATACTAGTAATAGGTGCCGCTATAGTCAGGCACACTGATGTCCCACTCACTAGGCTGAATAAGGAGGTTACTGTTAGATGCCTGTCAGGTGTCAGTATCCGCCACATAATGCAAGCACTCAGGTCACTCGAGAACAAGTACAAATATGACTCTGTCATTGTCCATGTTGGTGTGAATAACCTGAGCCATACCTCCCTGGACTACATGAAAAGAGACATGGAAGAGCTCTCTGATCACGTAGCCCAGGCAGGTATGACCCTGACCCTGAGTAGCTTCTTGCCCTCACCAAGAGTGATACCACGGTATAAAGAAAGATTATCAATTTCAACAATTGGCTAAGTTTTTGGTGTCATTCAAATGAGATCCAGTGTCTGTCCGCCTGGGATGACATGCTTGACAAGCCACGCTGCTTCGCTAGAGACGGCTTGCACCTGTCATCCTTAGGCTTTCGAATACTGGCCAAGGCTCTTGCAACCCCCATAGTACCTTTTTTAAGCAAGGCTCAAAAGACTAACCCACTGACATAAATAGCACAAGTAACAAAAAACTGAGGGTAATGCTACTCAATGCCAGAAGTCTAAACCTCAAAATCCACGAACTCAAGGCACTCCTCAGTATGGAGAAAATTAATATATTTGCAGTAACAGAAATCTGGTTTAAGGCTCCAGAGAGCAAACCAGCACTACTAGGCTACAACTCATACCATACATTTCAGTCACAGAACCCGGGCCTAAATACAAAAGCCAGGGGCGTATCCATATTCATCAAAGATACCCACACCTCCAGGCTAGTGGCACAGCACAATAATTCAGAGATCATCCACATGCAACTAACAATGGGCAAAACTGCAATTCAAATTGTAGCTTGCTACAGATCACCCACCATGTCCCAGGACCCCCATTCCACGTTTCTGGAAACACTGGGAAACATAAAGATCATACCAAACACCCTAATATTGGACAATTTCAATTACCCAAACATTAACTTGGAGAACTACTCAAGTACTAACTCCCTTACCCTACATTTCCTCGAATTTATAAACTCAAACTCCCTGGATAAACTGGTCTACACTCCCACCAGAGGTGACAACATATTGGGCGTGTTCATCACTTACATGGGCGACCGGTGTTCCACATCGGAGTTCAACTCCTTGCTGGTTAGATCTGACCATAAACAAATCACTTTGGATATCCACACCCCCCACCCCTGGACAAGGAAACCACTGTGAAAAACTTTTCAAAAGCAAACTTCATGTTACTTAAGACTGAGGTGGAAAGTTTTAAAGCCTCCATGCTAAAGGATAATGCTGTCCAAGCTGCAAAATCCTTTACTAATGCATTCTATGGGCACCTACAAGAATGCATGGATCATGTTATCCCAAGCAAAACCAAGACTCACTCCTCCAAGAAAAGGAAACCAGTCTGCTGGACCCCTGCTATAAACAAGCTATACAATAGAAGGAGGAAAGTAGTACAGAAAAGAGTAAAATCTCAAGAAGGGAAGACATCCCTGATCAATATCAGCAAGAAACTACAATCCCTCATAAAATCATCCAAGGTGAGCTTCGAAAGAAAACATTGCCAAAGACTCCAAAGGTAACCACAAGGCATTCTTTAGCTATGTCAAGAATCTAAGTGGCAATGCTCAGATCTGCTTGGAGTTAGTGCAGAATGGCACAAAATACACTGAACGTACTGATATCGCCAACATCCTGGCAGACAGGTTCAGTGCAAACTTCACCCCCCCTCTCACCCCCAAAAAGGCCCATAACCATACCAGAAGAATGTAGAGCCCCCAAAATCAGAGACACTCAGTTTAAAACAGCCCTCTCCAAAGACTGAAAGAGAGGAATGCTGGGGAAGATAGTTAGGAATAAGATGATCAGGTAGGTAGGGCAGGGTAGGTAGCAAGCACAGTATTGTGGGACAAACAAGACAGATAAGGATGGTGATGGACCCAAATGGCTGGGGGACAGCATGATTAGGGATAGGTAGGAAACATCCTCATCCTCATCCAGATGAGAGTCCTCACACTCTGAACATCACTGTTACCTGTGCCAGACACCTTCAGCAGTGACAGATGGGGCATTGATTTGGCTATCCAATGCAGGATTTTTTTATATGATGTCAGTGTGGGCACGCAGGCTTTTCTCCTCCACCAGCACTGTCAGCTCTTGTCATGTGACATAATCATCACCTCCACTGATACTACTCCTGGTGGACAGCAGTGCCCTAGCCCCTGAAGCAGAGCTACTTGATGCAGTTTGATCATGTAATGCAAGAGTTGTGGAGGCAATGATGCCAGATCATGACCCAGAAATGCTGGGTGTCTATGCCACCTGTGGTATTGCTGCCAGAATCACCTGAGTTGGGATTGCACTTTGAACCCCCATGGCTGGTCTAGCAGCCCACATTAATGGTTATTCATGCTGTAGCAAGAATTATGGTCAATGTGTCATTATAAAAAATATATATTAAAAAATAGAGAAATAAGTTGGAGGAAGAGAAAACAGAAAATATAAATCCAATGAATGTTAATATATCACATTCCATCCATATTGCCACATAACTATTTTATGATCAGTCTCATGCACATATGAATGCGAAGCCATACATGTTTGTTAAACTATGCAGCGATCTAATCAGTATTACAAACATTAGGCAAATCATGGTGTGACTAGTGTGGGTATGCCTTATGCATTCCAAATCTAACTGATTGCAGAATAATAAACGTTTAGGTAATATATACCAATTGCTGGTCCTTGGATTTTAACCCATACACAGTTAAATGAACAGACATATCTGCTAATGCAATGATGCAAAAGTGATTTGGGAAGGCTTGCATGCTTGTTATATATAGAGTATGCCTACTCTTTAACTACTCATTTATGTCTGCATCAAGCAATTATGGACTGATTCTCTCAGAGCTGTTAAAGTTATTTCAATTTCTGACCTATTAAACTGCTGACATTTACACCAGGAATGTACTTATCCTATGCCTCTCTGAGGTGTAGTAATTTCTCCTGAAGTACATCCCTATTTCATTCTATCTCTTCAGAAGCTTTACAGAACAGAAAACAAAACAAAAATATGTTGTAATGATATGGTATTTTATTGACTGCTAATGGGCCAGTATACTTAAACAAGTGAGGTGGCTCATTTTGTTCTAAAATATTCCTACCATTAACAAATAAGGTCCTGCTTGTGCCTTTGTGAGTCACTGTAATTGTGACAAAATTGTTCATCAGAGTGCGCGATGTTATACTGATGACAGCCTTGGCCAAGCTATTCCAAGCATCAGTCTTTTACTGAGACCCAGTATAGTCTTCCTGAAACAGCCTTCAGCTGTAATGGTTTCTGAGGAGTCCAGCAAAGATATTGGACTCCTCCTGATACCAACTTTCAGCTCTAGACTGAGCACTTCCTTCTCTATCTCCAGCCATGTCTTACAAAAAAAAAAGCAGCCAAACTGGAAGGAAATTATTACCTAACTCATATCTCATATGTATTGGCTTGTGTCTAATGACAGATAAGCTAATCATCTGCATTTGTGGAAGTGAAAATACACAAATGGAGTTGCAATAAAATCTGTGTATTATTTCCTCAATGTCTACTTTAGGTGTTAAACTTGACAGTAAGATTTAGCCATGTGTGCAGATCAATGTAAGTACAAATGTTTCACAGTAACTGCAACATCAGCTGCTTAATGATGATATCTCAATTACAGTTCAAATGATGTATGTCTGGAGTGTTTTTCCCCGGGCCTCCACTGAAAATTGGCTTTATTCCAAGTCAGACTTTCCCGGTTAACAAATGTGAAATAAATAAATACAATAAATAAATATTGACTCCTCTGGGTATGTTCTCTCTGATGCTTGATAATCATAACTGGAACATTGTTGCAAACAACCACTGCATCACAATCTAACTGATGACTTTTATTATCATCATTCAGTGTTGCCCTCTCATAAGTTTCCCATAAGTAGTACATAATAATGCCTTGGTAACACCTAAATTGTTAAAACTGTCAGTGATAGCACCTGGGGCTCAAACCCATGGAGAAAGGGAGCATCAGATTATTTTCCAGAGTATTAACTGTTAATGCTGCAAGTGAACTGAAAGCTGAGATATACAGTTCTGAACATGAGTGGAGCTAGAACTAATTTTTATAGCCCTGTAATTGTTTCACATTGAGATGTTCCTTTATTGGATTAATAGGATTAATAATTTGAAACATATATGTATTCCTGTGTAAAAGTTTCCACTGCCTTTTTTCTTATAACATCTGTAATGTTAACTGAAGAGGTCTGAAACCAAACACATTTGAAAGGCTGATAGCAAAGTCTTAGTGTATGTGTTTCTTTTTAATTTTTGCCATAGGAACCAAAGTGCCATTTCTATACAGTTATTCCTGCATGCTGGGAGTGCTCCATGACAAATGACATGCAAATAAACAACTAACATGTTTAAAATGCTGATTTTGTTTGATGACCAGTCGTATATATTAAACAAACAATGCATTAATGTTGCAATACATGTTGAGGAAGTGGCCATATCTTACAGGGCATGATACTCTGCACAGCATACATCAGTAAACTATATACTTGGGGTAATAACAAATCTTATTCCAGTGAAGTCACGTTGGACATATATTTAAGCCTGTGCTGCTGAACTCCTCAGATTTCCCTAGCCCCTATTGTTGCTGATTGTATTGCCTCATATTTTTGCAGAAGACCTATTTGAAACATCATGTAAATGCAAGTGTTATGATCATTGCATTGAGTTGCGCAATTGACACAGATTACGGTTAACTTGTTTAGCACCCATTAGACACACTTGTGTTGTAACATTCATCTTATAACTTGAAGATGTACTTCAGGTGGCTGAATTACAGTAACACATGAAATGACTAGACTTCATTTAGACCCAGAAATCAAAACAATTCTTAATGTGGATTCAAACACTATACTGCTTGTGCTGTACTTTGGAACTTGACACATTAACACATTGAGCCACTGAAAATGTTACCTAACAAGTGTATTTCCTATAGTTGGTAGAGTCTGGATTGTAGACTAAAGTTCACCACTGGCACTCTCATTTGTGTGACTCAAGGCCTAATCTTTGTGCATGCAAAATATTTTTTTGAGTTTTTGCCTTGAGAATTAAACTGTAATTCAGTGGTGACCACCACTGATGTTTCTTGATGTGCTTAGCCAAATGACTCACAAAGTATGAAGCTAAAATAGTAAGAAAATACATTATAAGTCAATATAATGATTTTTCATATTTGTGGCCTTGTGCAAGTAAAATGTTGCCAGTAAGAACCCCTATTTTCACAAAGACCTCAAAATATTTATATTTGAACCCTCAACTATGGCATTACCATAAACATTGACATGGTTAACAGCATTTGCCACCAGAAAACATTTGGTTTTCCTTGACATCATGATGCATTCATGTTATGAAACTTATTGAGAAGGGGGCATACAGAATTTACAAGGTGTGACATTCTACACAACATATATTAGTACAATGTACACTTAGATTAATTAAGAGTATTATTTTTCAGAAACCATGTTCAGACATATATTTAAAACCATGTTGCTGAACTCTGCATATTTCCTTAGTCATTATGTTGCTAATTGCACTGCCTCATACTTTTGCACAAGACCTATTGTGACATAATGCACATACAAGTTTTCTTTTACTGTAATTATTAGTATGAGTACTACAGGTGACGTAAATCACAGTTATCATGTTTGTCATGCACTACACACTTTTAACATTCACATTTTATATTGCAAGTATAATTCAGGTTCAGTTACAGAAAATAAATATGTACTGTCAACCCTACGATAAGAACGTCTCTAATGTGGATTTAAGCCCTACACTGCTTTTGTCATTCTTCAGAACATACTGCATTAACACGTTGAGGCACAGTGAAATTTCTGCAGTCAGCATTGTCAAGAGTGCTGATTAAAGTGCACTGCTGAGACTCTCATTTTTCTTACTGGCTGCTAAGTCATTGCACAGACAAAATAAAGTTTTGAGGGTTTTCTTAGGGAAGTAGATTGTTATTCTGTTGTATTCATTGCTGTCAGTCACTGATGTGCAATGTCAAGCATCGTGCAAATGATGAAACAAAAAAAGATTAAATTATGAGTAAGTGAGATGATTTCTCAATTTTGTGAATTTATACAAGTAAAATGTTGACAGCAAGGATCACTATTTTCACAAAGGCATACTTCGTTCTACTTTTGAATCATGAAACTATGGCATTACCATGAAACATTGTCATGCTTAACATTTGCCAAATCAACACTGACATACTAAGGTAGAGAAAGTAAAGCACATATACTCGGCTTTGTACTTCTGACATTTTACTTTTAGAGAGCAATATACCCATGTTATCACACTTGTTGTTTGTTCCTTCATTGCAGAAGTCTTGCTGAATGTGATCCTTGCAGAAATTATGATAGTGAAGCATGTGAAAGTACAAACAAATGTCTGCAAGACAAGATTGTATTTCCTATTTTGTGCATGCATTATTCCATGTTTATCCCCATGTACCTTGAATGTATTACATTTTGCAGTGAGTTAGGCTGATTTTTCTATATGTCAATGTTGTATAGATCTGACATAAATTACAGCCACTGTGTACTCAGAAGCACATAAGCTTCTTACAGTATTTTATTAAAAGGTTTATAAAGGCTAATTCCCAAGTCAGTAAATTATATAAAACCTTATCAGTAACTCTATTCTCTCTCTTACACACCCTCTGTAAGTGTACTTCCAACTAGAAGGAGTGATAAACAAGTAACTAAATGTCTACAACTGCAAATGAGTCACAATTGCAAGGCATTACTTAGCCAAAGTTCTAAATGATCACTGTCGTACTGCTCAGGCATGTGCATGGAATTGTGTAGGTCCTAACACCATGTTTACCTGGCCAGCACCTCAAGCAGATTGAGTGATTTGGAATGATAATATGCTGACACCTAAATTACATATTCATCATGCTCAGATAGGTTAATCTACATACTATAAGTGAAACTTGGGGGTATGTAACTTCCATTATGTAGGTTATAGTTACATTTAGAAACTGTTTACTGCTAGTGCTGTTCTGTATCCCTGACATCATTTTTTTCTCATATATGGCAACAGGTGGTCAATGATGTGGATGGCCATGTCCATCACTAAAAGGGTATTGGACAAAGGGACAGTGGTATGATAAAGAATGTTATCAATCGATTCAAGACTGTGGCATGAGAACCAAGAGTGACTGGAGATGGGTCTGCTACTAATGCCATCACTCACTGAGACAGAGGAATTCCTGTTGACTATAAGGGATCCAGATAACTCAGAGTAGCTATCCAGTGCTGTGATGGGTATGGGGGCAGAGCCGGATGACAGATATAGGATGTCCACTAGTGATTCTCCAGGTATGCCCAGAGTTAACAGCTTATAACTGCTTAGTCAGAAAGGTTTTCATCAAGATATGTGGAATTGCTGTTTGTTTTAGTCTGGTTAAGTTCAACAATGTTATTAGCTGTAATGCTCATACTTGTAGCAGGAACAGTAGTAGTACTAGTAATAGTAGTATCAGTGGTGTTAAAGTATTACAGCACTTTTACTTATGTATTATTGTTTGCTCAGCCTTTTGTGCTAATGATGCTGTGATTGCCCTGACTCTTACTGAGGTTTCTGACTTGGGCATGTTATGTCTGATGCACAGTAGTGAGCACGTCAAGCATGTATTCAGAGGCAATAACTTTTTTTTAATGTTAGATTGCATCCCCTCATTTGTGTCTTAACTACTTATCTTTACTTTTATATTATTTATTTATTTATTTTACATTTGTTGACCGGGGTAGTCTAGCTGGATATGTGTCCATTTTCAGTAGTGGCCCAGGGAGAAAAGCTCCACAAAAAGATGGGTTTATATAATCAAGAGTTGTTATACATTCAGATCAGAAATATTATACAAAAGGAAGGTGTTACAAAAAAAACTGGTTCATAAGTATTACCAAGAAAAATACTTTGCAATACTTGAAATAAAAATGCAAGATTTTTTTTTTTTTTTTAAGGGTGAAAGGAGGTTGAGGGAATAGAAAGTTTAGTCAGGGTTTGTACAGGACAGAGATGTTGGGAATTAAGCACAGTTTTTAGCTGCCTCTTGAAGGTACAAACAAAAATACTAAAAGAACCTAAAAAAGGTTTGAGGGGGGTGAAAAAAATGTAGAGGGAATAAAAGTTTAGTCAGAGTTGTACAAGGACAGAGCCACTGAGAGTTAAGCAAAGTTTTTAGGTGCTTCTTGAAAGTTGGTAAAGAAGTAATAGCAGTGAGTTCACTTGGAAGCGTGTTCCAGATAGGTCCAATACAGTTGGAGAACAAACAGTCCCCAGCTTTGTTGTTGGATTTATAGGATGCCGCTAGTAGCTTTGTGGCGGAGCACAAGGAAGATAGATTTTTATAAGGAGAAATAAGGGTACTAAGTATTGTGGTATTAGAAGGTTGATAAAAGATTTTGTGGGTGATGGTAAGTTGCTGTAGTCGTATTTGATTTTGTAATTCTAGTTGTTTAAGATTTGAGCAATGATGGGTTTGAAAAGAGGCTCTTGTGGCAAATCTTGTAATATTATTATATTATATTGCTAGTTTATTGAAATTAGATTTTGATAAGTTTGTAAAAATAGGTGAGGCATAAAGAAGGGTAGAGAGTAGGTGTGTTTGTGCTATAGTCCTTCTGGCTGAGGTAGTAAGGAAGGGTTTGAGTCTGTAGAGAGATCCAAGTTTTCTATTGACTGACTTGATGGGTAAGTTAATATGGGCATCGAAGTTGAGATTATGGTCTATTGTGACACCTAAAAGTTTGGTAGTAGAGTCAGGGGATATTATTGTGCCATTGTTAGAAATTATATCGAAGGTAAAGGTCGAAGATTTCTGTGATGGTGTAAAAAGTAATAATTTAGTCTTTTTGGGATTCAGTAAGAGGCAATGCTGAAAAAAAACAGTTTTCCGCTGCTGTGAAGACTTGTTGTGTAGTGGTCTGAAGCTTAATTGGGGAGGATGCTGAACATATCAGTGTTAAGTCATCGGCATATTGTATACATATGGATTGAGGAAGGGACATATTTAGATTGTTAATAAAAATAGAAAAGAGGAGAGGTCCTAGTATTGAGCCTTGTAGCACTCCTGTTGTGATGGGAAGAAGAGATGAAATGTAATTATCCCAAAGAACTGCTTGTTGTCTATTTTCTAAGTAGGAATTAAACCACTGGATAGCTTGAGTGTCCAAGGCAAATGCTTTGAGGATGGTTAGTAAGAGGGAATGATTGACCATATCAAAGGCTTAGAGAGGTCTAAGAATAGCGCTGAGGACAGCATGTTGTTGTTCTGATTTTTATTAATATAGTCTGTGAATGACAAGAGTGCTGTAGTAGTGCTGTGATAGGGTCTGAAACTGTGTTGGCAGTCTACTAGAAGATTGTTTTGGAGAAGATGGTCAAGTAGTTGACGATGTATACATCTTTCCAAGATTTTAGCTAATGGAGAAAGTAAGGCTATGGGACGGAAGTTGGAGAGCTTGAAAGAGTTATCACCCTTATGTAGAGGAATGATATGAGAAACTTTCCAGAGGGTTGGAATAAAGCCTTCAGTTATGATTCGATTCATTAATATGGAGACAGGAAGGGCAATTACTTTGGCTGCAATTTGTAGGTATTCAGCTGGGAGAAGGTCAGCTGAGGGGGTACATGGTTTGAGTTTTGTAAGAAGAGTATAGATAAGATCTGTTGAAACTGGTTGCAGTTTGAAAGAGGGGGGGGGTTGTTGAGAGAATAAGGTGCTTGCATGGACTGTGGAGATAAAGTTGAAGCAATAGTGGTGACAGTGTCTGAGAAAAATTTGTTGAAAGTATCAGCAATTTGGTTAGGCATGTTCAGAGTGAGGTTAGAAGGAGTGTGTGTTTTAGAGATACCTGGATGTAGTAGTTTATTGATACTTGACCAGAATTTCTGGGGGTTTTGGTGTTGGGTATGTTGGAAATATATTTGTGATTCTATAAAAATACATGATCAATTACCTATGTGGATGATGGTGGCACTGACCTAGTCCCTTTGGGTTTGTTTCACATGGATCTGCTTTGGTTTGATGCACAGGTTGTAATCATATGCAGTAAAATCCTTTTGTTCCATTTAAAACCTTCATAGTTGGTTTGGTTTATATATGTAGCATAAATCATTCATACACGTTAATGATGACAGTACTGTGTACTTTATCAATTGTCTACTTTTACTGAGCTGCAGTATATAAATATAAGGTAAGTATTTCTCTTTTCATTACATGCTCATCACTCACTTTTGCTACTGCTACTAAGAAGGTTGTAGTCTGGGGCCTTATGTCTGATACTCACAGTACCAGCCAGAACATGTGTAAGTGCAAATTAATAAGTTTGTATGCATCACCATTACTGCTTTTATGTGCTTAGCGCCTTTTTTCAAATATGTGGTGTATGTGTGTGTGTGTGTGTATGTGTGTGTGTGTCTGTGTGTGTGTGTGTGTGTGTGTGTGTGTGTGTGTGTGTGTGTGTGTGTGTGTGTGTGTGTGTGTGGTCTATTATGCACACCTCCATCTGCCATGATTATCTCAAGCTGCAGGATCCATATTTGACCCATCATCTGTGTCTTCTGGCCCTCTTTGTGGTGCTGGGAAATGCAATCCCTGTCCTGGGTCTCCCTGTTTCAACTGTGTCCTAAATATGATGCTATGTAAGATGACATATATGGTCAGTATTTTGACAGAGGAGGCTGGGTCATACTGCAGAACACCTCCTG
>NC_056737.1:1686608575-1686686075 GCF_019279795.1 Protopterus annectens
TACGCTTAGAGAATCACAGGACATGTTGGAACCCACATCAGACTATATGGCTGTAATGTGTATATATGTCTGTGCATACAGACAGCTATGTACACCGTAACTGTCCCCACACACACACACACACACATCAGACAAGATTACCCTCAGCTAGCTGTAGGTGGCCCATATGTGATATATCTGAATATGTGTGAGATACACAGACATATATATGGGCAACAGATAACAACATATGTTAAGCATACACACACATAGATGTGGGGAAGTCATATACAGACAGTGATAGAGAGAGAGAGACACACACATACAGGGGGACACAGACAGAGTGAGTCACACACAGATAACCTGAATGGCATACAGAGATGTCCTGTTGTGGACAGTGGCATACCAGTTGTAAACTGTTGCAAGTGCCAGCATAAAAGGTGAGCCCCATTGTGTAATAGTACTGAGGTTGGGTGTATAATATCATACCACCTGTGCACGTGTGTGTGTGTGTGTGTGTGTGTGTGTGTGTGTGTGTGTGTGTGTGTGTGTGTGTGTGTAGGTCTAAGTATTAGGAGACTGTTCACACTCAGTACACTTCACATTGTCCTACTTCACAAGATCTGCTGTTGTCATTCATCTTAGAAGTACCATTGGACACCTATCACCCCTATAAGCTCTGTAGCTTGTGTGATAACTGTGCAGCACTGTAGTATAAATAACTAGATATGTAGCGGTTCTAATCTCAATACTGACAACTGTGTGTGTGTGTGTGTGTGTGTGTGTGTGTGTGTGTGTGTGTGTGTGTGTGTGTGTGTGTGTGTGTGTGTGTGTGTGTGTGTGTGTGTGTGTGTGTGTGAGACAGATGTGGTATAGGAGTGTGTGTGTGTGTTTGTTTGGTTGTTTGTAGGTGAAACAGTTTTAGGCCACTCCCACCCACAACACTTCCCAGTGCCCACCTTTATCAGTCCTGCTTATGTCATTCCCCTTATCAGCACTTTTGGGCTGTTGTCAGCCCAGTAAGCTCTATAGCATGTGCGATCACTGTGTAACACTATAGTACAAATCACTAGATATGGAGGCGTTTTAATCTCAGATCTGGAAAATGTGTGAGTGCATGTTTGTCAGAAGTATTTTGATAAGTTTCCCACCCAGTGCCCTACTTTATCAGTCCTACCAATGTCATTCCCCTTATCAGCACCTTTGGCCAGCTGTTATCCCAGTAATCTCTGTAGCGCATGCAATAACAGAGTAACACTATATTACAAATCATTAGATAAGCAGGGGTTCTAATCTCAGATCTGGCAAATTTGGGTATGTATGTTTGAATAAAGAAGTGTTTTGATAAGTTTACCACTCAGTGCCCTACTTTATCAGTTTTGCTGATTCCATTCTCCTTATTAGCACCTTTCACCAGTTGTCAGCCCAGTAAGCTCTGTTGCATGCACGTTAACTGCATAAGACTATAGTACAAATCACTAGATAGGGAGAGACTCTGATCGCAGATCCGGCAAATGTGTGTGTCGGTGTATAAGTGTGTGTGTATGCTTGTAAGAAGAAGTATTTTGATAAGTTTCCCACTCAGTGCCCTACTTTACCAGACCTGCTGATGTCATTCCCTTTGCTAGCATCTTTGGCCAGTTGTCAGCCCAGTAAACTCTGTAGTGTGTGTGATAACTGTGTAACACTATACAAATCACTAGACAGGCAGGGGTTCTAATCTCAGATACAGCAAATGTGTGTTTGGGTGTAATAAGTGTGTATATTTGTAAGAAGAAGTGTATCTTATGGGACTGGCCAGGACCACGTGCCAATGGCCTGCTCTGCTGTGATGTAGACAGCAACCCCCTTTGGTAGTGCTGGTGTCGCTGCCACTACAGGAATGTGAAGGTGCACAGCCCCATAAACTCTTAGCTGATGTTGGTGCTGACCTACGTCCATGTGGCTGACACCCATCTCCCACCACACGCTCTAGCACAGGCATGCCACAGTCGAGGATTACAAGGTCTCACCCCACTGTCTATTCATGACCTCAGTATTTTGGCATGTGGCCTCAACAAGGTCACGTATGTCACCCACAAATCAGGAAGAGTTTCATCTGCCACCCTGAGTATTTGTCTGGTGTTGTGTTCACTACGTGTCTGTTCATCCATGACACCCCAAAACATGCATCTGGTGACACCTGCTGTGGCACTTGTTACATTGGCTTGATGAGCAGCAGTCCTCCTGTGAGCAACCCTGTCCATCCACCTGTGTGGGACCTCACCTGCACTCTGGCTATGGCCAGTGTCTACACTCACACCTGCCATATTCACCACACAAGCCTGTTCCATGCCACCACCTGCCAACTGTTCATCATCTGTGGCTGCTGGGGATGGGGCATGTGTGGGCATTGTGATGGTGTGTGGGGACATTGGAGATGTTTGTGGGATGCCAACCAATGGCACAGATACAGCCACTGACAACACCACTTGTGCCTGAATATGACCATCTTCATTGCCAGAGTCTACAGAGACACTGACATCAGATACTGAGTGGGAGGAACCATGACCACCTGTGGGGGAAAGACAACATATGTAAATGAATACCTGCACCATACCATTTGCTGCTACACACACACACACACACACACACACACACACACACACACACACATGCACAGACATGTGCAGACACACACACACACACACACACACACACACACACACACACACACACACAGACACACACACACACATGCATGCACACACATGCACGCACATACAGGTGAGGTGGCAGACAAGCACTACACAGACCTCACAACAGTCAACTGTTAACATTCACAATGCAGTCAGACATCTACATACACACCCTGGACAGGCCTTCAACATCATGCAGTGCAACCCTTTCCATTTCCTGTTACAACTTATATACACCTCTATGATATGTGAGTAGTGTTAGTAGGTGATGGGCCTTCAAGTAGCACACACTGCACCCATGTACACATAATTGCTGTTCACCTGTATAGCACAGTGGCAACACCTACAGAACATACCTCTCGAATGTGCAGAGTATCACTGAATGTCTACCTGTGTGGCTCATATTTCAGGTCTATTTGTCATAAATCCTGGATTTGTCTGACATATTACTGGGATGATATGAGGACTGGTGTCACACTTCAAAACCTGCAGTACAATTATGTTAAAACAGAACTGGTTACACTAACAACCTTCTAAGCTTGCAGTGGATATTATACATGTAGAAACCCCTGTTAACATGCCAGGTTTGTCTGATATATAGCATGAGACCACAGAAATCATGTGATAATATTTCCCTCCTTTAATGTGACCTATAACCTGTGCAATCCAATTGAAGAACAAGCACATCGGTTTGGGGTAACATGTAGAAGTTGAAATACGTTGCATGACTGTGCATACCCTTAAACTAATACTTTATTAAAGCACCTTTTGATTTCATAACAGCAGTCAGTCTTCCTGGGAAGTTGTGTATCAGCATGGCACATCTTGACTTAGCAATATTTGTACACTCTTCCTTGCAGAAGCACTCCACCTCTGGCAGATTTTGAGGACATTACTTCTTCACAGGCCTCTTCAGGGAACTCCACAGATTCTCTATTGGATGTATGTGTAAACTGTGGCTGAGCCATTCCAAAATGTTGACTGTTTTGCGGTGAAGACATTCTTTTATGGATTTTGATGTATGGTATGGGTCAGTGTTGTGTGGAAAGCTACTCTCCAGCAACAGCTTTCTAGCAGACACATGATGATTTTGGGCCAAAAGGGACTAATATTTTGAACTGTTCCTAATCTCCTCCACCTTGGCTACAGGCCCACTTCCATCTTATGAACAGCAACCCCAAAGCAGGACACTGCCATCACCGTGCTTTATCATGGGAATGGTGTTCTTTTTGTGATGCACAGTGTTGTCCTTGTTCCAAACAAACCTTTTGCTATTGTGGCCCAAAAGTGCAGCCTTGGTGTCATTACACCGTAACACATTTCCCCACATGCTATTGGGGGACCTGATGTATTTTTCTTGAGAAATTCGCCAGACCTGGATGTTGTTCTGTGAGTGAGAAGGCTTCCATCCTCCAAACATACCCCATAGGTCAGACATATGAAGAATCACATGTAGTACATGACCGGTACTTGCCAGAGATTCCTGCAACTCCTGTAGTGTTGCTGTAGGTCTCCTGGCAGCCTCCCTGACCAATTTGGGTCTTGTCTTTTCCACACATTTGGAGGGATGTCCAGTTCTTTGCAATGTCACTGTTGCCCCATATTTCCACCACCATTTGATGACTGCCTTCACTGTGTTCCATGGTATATGCAATGCTGTGGAAATGTGAGTGTACCCTTCTCTGGGCTGATACTTTTCACAAATGAAATCTCTTTGCTGCTTCATAAGCTGTATGCAAACTATGGCTCTTGCTGTAGCAAACAACTGAGTAAATTTAGGATAATCCTGGTAGGACAGCTGGGCTCTACTTTAATTAAACTAAAGCGGAATCCGTTGAATATGAATCTGTCAACACATAAACAGCAAAACACGATAATGTCGAACATGCAAAACTGCGAAATTGAAACATCAAAACTGCAATAATCGGCCAACCCCACCGCCTGTAACATACTACCTACGTAAACATAACAAAACAAAAAACACATACATATACTAACGAAAACCCTACTACTAACCCTAAATTAAAGCACCAAAACCCCACTTGTAAGCCTACACCAAACCCCACATACACAACTATCTATGCACTACCCTTAACCCCTCCCTAACCATAAGGTCCATAACTACCACACACTTACCCTGCAGAACTATACCCACACAAAGTAAATATTCCACACATACACTTAACAAAACCCTACACTAAACTTTACATACATTACCTATCTATGCACTTACCTTAACCCACACCCTAACCCTAAGGTCCGTAACTATCGCACACATACCTTACGGAGTTATACCACAGACAGGCCAACTATGACAATTCGACATTTCCAATTTTGCTATTTAGTGCATTTGATAGTTTCCGCGTTTCACTGTTTACATGTCGACGGATTCGTATTTGACGGATTCTGCTTTTGTTTAATTAAAGTAGACCTGGACAGCTGACCATTATTTGCTGTTAATCAAAGAGTCTCTGTTATTGATGGCAGGTGTGTACCCAAGAAGATGTAATGCTGTAATACTATCGAAAGCTGCTTCAACACAGTATTAGCTTCAGCCTGCGCCCAAGTATGCATCTAGCTTCTTGCAAGTTTTTTATGTGTCATATTTTTCCCCTAACAGATTTGTTTGTTTTACAATTGAATTGTACAGGTTATAGGTCACATGAAAGGTTGGAAGGGATCAGTAATGTGTCATTGTGCTCTCACTTTTGTATTTCACAAATACCTAGCATTCTAACAGGTGAGTGTACACCATTTATATGCACTGTATAACACTAATTTATAAAATATGTCCCTAGTTTTGGGCCTTTATCTCCCCCATTTTGTCAGTCTTTGTCCAGATTTCTTGCAATGACAGGTTGTGAGGTATGCTACAGATATGTGACATCTCCTGCAAATCGGCCCCTGTGATGACACTGTGATGCAATGCAGTTAACCCCACCACAAGTGAACATGCAGATATTGCAAAAATAGCTGAGAGTAACAGTTGTGTGCATGGTCACATGCATGACCTTAACATGCCTGGGGTACTGATGAGCCACAATAGGAAAATCCCATACTCACTGGCTTCAGGCTGCTGTCCCACATGCAGACCAGAGGTACCTATGTAGTTGTGAGGGAGACGTATTGTCAGCAGACTCACATTTGGCATTGGTACCAGATGACTGCTATGTGTCTGCAGATGTATAGTACAAGCTATGATAGTACAAAATTTGCTGTCCCTCACCATAGATGTGCACTTGTGTGCATTACTAAACCCAACCCACAAATGCAGTTTGAACTGACATATGCATCTAGATACCCTACTGAAGACAGTATGATCATCACATGACGGTCCTCATCTGTTGCCTGGGTGCCACCCACCTCCATGACTGGTGTTTCATGTGCTGTGCGTTGTGTGGGGGCTGCCCCAAAGTTGTCAAGGAGCTCATCTGTTGCCATATGTAAGGCCTGTGTGGCTGGACCCCCACATGTAGCAGTATGGTCCCTGGCCATGGCAGCAGCCCTTTGCCAGGCATGACGTATCAGGTCAGTTGACCGATACCTGACCTGATCATATGTGCGGTCAGGCTGGCCCAAGATGTTCACTCTGTGGACAAGGCTGTCTCACAGGGCAGTCCGCTCCCACAGATTTTATGGCTCTGGCTGAACAGCACTGCATAGTGCTGTATTATTGCTTCAGTAATAGCCGCAGTCTCCTCTGCAGTGTATGCCAGCTGATGCTGCATGTCACCTGGAAGACATAAACAGGGAAATACATCACAGGATCTCAGACATTGCTCAGAGTTATTTATAGAGCCAGCACATCAATATTGCCTAAAATTATCCACCACTTACAACCACATCATACCCCTGTCATCTATCAGCACAGTATGAACTTGAACTGCACTCCTGGCCCTGATGTGTCATGATCCCCCCAATGAGGGCCGGTACATTGCATAACCCACCATTCATCATTCATGTTTATGCAGAGGGATGACAGTGGCCATCTTCCTTGTAGATGGGATATCAATGGTGCTCAGGCTTTGCTTGCATACAGTGTGTAATGGAGCTGGAAGCATATGCTTAAGTTCACGTAGGATGCAGACAGAAATGTTCTCAGATCCCATGGAGACTTGCTTTTGCTGACTTTGATTAGGCAGTATGCACCTGCTTCCTGATGATGAGGGGAGAGGTCTGGGTGCTGTGCATATCCACCTACACTGATGGTGAACCAGGGAGGTGATGTTTACTCTAAACCTGTCTGTAGCAGGATGACTATAGCTATGCTGTTTGTGTATGTGGTGTGATTGACCACCATTACAGAGTGGGTTGGGTTGTTGCCTCGGTGATTGCAGACATATGTGAAGACAGCCTTGTGATTGCCCTTGGTGGATGTGTCCAATTTGTACTCATAGTTAGCCTTACAGTAATCCACCTGTGACCTTATATGCTCGTTCAGTCAAAGGTTGACTCATCTCCAAGTTGGTGCCTGCTCCTACTCTGACCTGTACAGCCAATATAGCAACCAATTATGTGGTTTGTGTATTGCTGCTGTCCAGCAAAGGGGGTTACTCTACTTTGGTGGAGACAGGTTTTACAGGTAAGGTATTGCTGAGTCCATACAGCTATGTTGGTAGTCATATGGCTGTTTGCATTAGGCATGGATACAAGGTCATAACACAGTTAGACACCTCTTCAATTTCAACCTGATAATCATGCTTATTCTAGTACCCATGTCTGTGTCAAGCCAATACAACAACCAGTAGCTGTAGAAATCTAACTCTGCTGGAAGCACATAAACTGAGATTAAACATGTGTACAACATGTACAGCTTATTTACCTGACATTTTGCATTCCATGTCTGTTGTTATGTGGCAACCAGGTACACCTACTCATGCATAGATCTGCACAGGTAATACCTGATAAACATTTCTGTAATGTGTCAATATGGCATACTGTATTTACACTCTTGCTGCTCAGTCATTCTTGTCAACCTTTTAGAGCAGGACATCTGGAGAATGCCACACCTACATGGGGAGCGATGGGTCAAAATTAGTGACACTTTCTTAATATTGCTGTAACACACTTAAGTCATTTGATAGCACAGTATCCCTTGCATTCATAGACATACTCTGGAGGATGTCTGATGCTCATATGGCAGGAAGAGAGGAGAAAGGCTAAGAGTGTGGTACTGAGGGTAGGAACTTTTAATGTTGGCAGTATGACTGGCATGGGGACAGAGCTAGCTGATATGATGGACGGAAGGAAGGTTGATATATTGTGTGCGCAAGAGACCAGATGGAAGGGGCATAAGGCTAGGTGCATTGGAGTTTGGTCCAAATAGTTCTAAGATGGTGTGGATGGGAGGATAAATGGTGTAGGGGATATCCTGAAGGAACAGTATGGCAAGAGTTTTTTGGTAGTGAAAAGAGTGTCAGATAGAGTGATGTAAATGAAGCTAGAAATTGATGGTGTAATGATGACTTTTGTTAGTTCATATGCTCTGCTAGTTGTGTGTGTGTGTGTGTGGTGGATAAGGCAGAAAAATTTTGCAGTGAATTGGATGAAGTGCTGATGACTGTACCCAAGGGTGAAAGAGTGGTAATTGGAGCAGATATCAATGGGCATGCTGGTGAAGGGAACAGTGGAGATGCGGAAGTGATGGGTAGACATGGTGTTAAGCAATGAAATGCAGAAGGTGAGATGGTGGTGGTGTTTGCAAAAAGGATGGACATGGCTGTGGTGAATGGTTTACTATCACAATGCCGACGTGCAATTGCACGGCTATGAAGTATTCGAACAACAGATGTTCGAATACTTCATAGTTCGGCAGGTTATGTGAGCGAACGTTATCATTGCGAATGGACTGTGCATTCGCAATTATAACGTTCGCTCATGTGAGGGGATCACGGTACAGTGTGGTTAGGGAAATACATCCCTTTCCTCACTGTAGTGCGATCTCGGAGTTGGAATATTAAGTTGCGGGGGGTGTGGGGGGTGCAGGGGGGCTTGCCCCCCTGCATAACTGTGAGTTTCGGCTAGTTAGGTAGGGAGTTACGGGACGGGTGGGAGTGCTGTTGATTGTCGGAAATGTCGCAAGTGACATTTTCGACAATACACAGCTGTTTTCGACATTAGGGACATACGGAAATGTTCATTTCCGATGTTTAAATTCGAACATGAAGACACTTTTTATTTTAAGTTTCGATTTTATGATAGTAAACCGTGGTGAATACATATTTTAACAAGACAGAGGAGCATAAGGTGACATACAAGTGTGGAGGAAAATGCACAGAGGTGGAATATCTGCTATGCAGGAGGGCCTGTTTGAAGGAAATTGGAGATTGTAAAGTGGTAACAGGGGAAAGTGTAGTTAGGCAGCATAGAATACTGGTCTGTGGGATGACATTGGTGATCAAGAAGAGGATGAGGAGTGTGAGGGCAGCACCCAGAATCAAATGGTGGAAACTGAAAAAGGGTGATTGTGAGGTTGAGTTCATAAAGAGTTAGGACAGGCAATGGGTCACAGTGAAGAGTTATCGAATATCTAGGTAGCTACAGCAGAGCTAGTAAAGGAGATGACTATAAAGGTGCTTGATGTGACATCTGGACAGAGGAAGGAGGACAAGGTAACCCCTGGTGGTAGAATGAGGAAGTACAGTGGACTATATAGAGAAAGAGGTTGGTGAAGAAGAAGTGGGATTGTCAGAGAGATGAAGAAAGTAGACAGGAGTATAAGGAGATGAGGTGCATGGCAAAAAGAGAGGTGGCAAAAGCTAAGGATGAGGCATATGGAGGGTTGTACTAAAGGTTGGACACTAAGGATGGAGAATAGGACCTGTACCAATTGGCTAGACAGAGGGACCGAGCTAGGACGGATGTGCAGCAGATAAGGGAGATAAAGGATAATCAGGGAAATATACTCACAAGTGAGGAGAGTGTGTTGAGCAGATGGAAAGAGTACTTTGAGGGGTGTTGAATGAAGAGAATGAGAGAGACAGAAGGTTGGATGATGTGGGTACAGTGAATCAGGAAGTGCAATGGATACAGCCTGACCATCTCTAGCAACCCTCATCTCACCTTATGCCCCCAACCAGGATCTTCGAAGCTCCACTCAGTACCTCCTTCAAATCACAAAACCAAATAAATCTATAGGAAAACTGTTATATAGTCACTCAGTTAGCTCCACTTGGAACCAACTTCCTCCCCATATCAGAACCATCCAAAGACCTTGCAACTTCAAACTTGCTATAAAGGAATATCTGCTTAACTCCTGGAACTGCCCCTGCAAATATCCTATTTGAGCTCTACCCACTCTGCCTCATCCCCTCCCCTTCTTTCTACCATTATCTCTTACTCTTGTATCCTAGATTTTCCTGCTCTCTGACCTTCCCATCCCACAATGCTCCTATCATTACTTTATATTTCTACCTCCTATTCTCCCCTCCTCTTCCATTCTATTCACCTTCCATCACTTTTCTTTTGTCTTCTGCCTTGAGCCCTCCTTCTTGCCCCTGTATACCTCACTTCACTCACACTAAGGTTAGCAAATTTCCCATCTCAACTATGATTATAATGTTGAATCTGTGTTTGTAAGGCACATAGTCAACTTATATCTATTTTTACATTTTCTTTTGCTTCTAACACTGTATAAAATCTATTTTGCTGTATTTATCTCCTCAAGATTGCATGCTTAAATACTTAAATAACTCTCTAAAAAAATAATTGCTGTAATGGAGCTTTTCTCCTCAGGTATGTGCTGAAAAAGGGCATCTGCCCAGCCAGACCAACCCAGTTAACAAATGGCAAATAAAAAAATAAATAAATTAGCAAGGAGGAAGTAAGGATAGCTATGAATAGGATTAAGAATGGAAAAGCTGTTGGTCCAGATGACATACCTGTGAAAGCTTGGAGGTGTTTAGGAGAAATGGCAGTGGTCTTTTTAACCAGATTATTTAATGTAAAAGTGAGAGGATGTATGAGGGGTGGAGAAAAAGTGTTTGGGTACCAATTATAAGAATAAGGGAGATGTGCAGAGCTGTAGTAACAACAGAGTGATAACACTGATCAGTCACAGCATGAAGTTATGGGAAAGAGTAGTGGAAGCTAGGTTAAGAAGGGAGGTGAGGATTAGTGATCAGCAATATGGCTTCATGCCAGGAAAGAGCAGTACAAATGTGATGTTTGCTCTGAGAGTGTTGATGGAGATGTACGGAGAAGGTCGGACGGAGTTGCGTTATGTCTTTGTGGACTTAGAGAAAGCATATGACGGTGCCTAGAGAAGAGTTGTGGTATTGTATGAGGAAGTCAGGAGTGGCAGAGGAATCTGTAAGAGTGCTATAGGATATGTACAAGAGTAGTGTGACAGCAATGAGTTCTGTGGTGGGAGTGTCAGTTGTGTTTAAGGTGGAGGTTGATTACATCAGGGATCAGCTCTGAGCCCTTTCTTATTTGCAGTGGTGATAGGTTGACAGACAAGATCAGACAGGAGTCCCTGTTGACTGTGATGTTTGCAGATGACATTGTGATCTGTAGTGAGAGTAGGGAACAGGTTGAGGACACCCTAGAGAGGTGGAAATATGCTCAAGAGAGGGGAGAAATGATGGTCAGCAGGACTAAGACAGAATATATGTGTGAATGGGTGGGAGGATAGAGGAATGGTGAGGATGTAGGGAGTAGAGTTTGCAAAGGTGGATGAATTTAAATACTTGGGACCAACAGTTTAGAGTAATGGCGAGTGTGGGGGAGAGGTGAAGAAGAGAGTACAGACAGGATGGGGAGGATGGAGAATAGTGTCAGGAGTGATTTGTGACAGACGAGTACCATTAAGAGTGAGAGGGAAGGTCTACAAGATGTTAGTGAGACCAGCTATGTTATATGGGTTGGAGACAGTGGCATTGACAAAAAGGCAGGAGTCAGAGCTGGAGATGGCAGAGTTAAAGATGTTAAGATTGGCACTGAGTGTTACGAGGTGGACAGGATTAGGGATATGTAAGTTAGATTGTCTGCCCAAGTTGGACAGTTTGGAAACAAAGCCAGAGAGTGGTGGGATTATGTTGGTTTGGACATGTGCTGAGAAGGGATGCTGAGTTTATTAGAAAAGGATGGTTAGGATGAAGCTGCCAGGTGAGAGGAAAAGAGGAAGACCTAAGATAAGGTGTATGGATGTGATGATAGAGGTCCTGCAGGTGGTTGGTGTGACACAGCAAGATGCAGAGGACAGGAGGAAATGGAGACAGATGATTCACTGTGGCAACCCCTAATGGAAACAGCCAAAAGAAAGAGAAGGAGATGTTGTAATGTCAGTCTTCATAGGTTGCCAATGATCTGCCAGACATAACGCAACTCTATGAGTAAATGACTACAAATATGAGGCACATATATGATCAGTGTGCATAACACTGAACAGTTGAATGGTATGAGCTCAGTGTATCACATGCAGTTCAACACACACATCTGCAACAGTATTTCACTATGCAAATTCCATGTATAGGCCTCTCACATTTCTGAGACAAACATGTATATTATAATTGTATTCACAATTAACATATGGATATCTATGACATCCCAGTAGCTTGCCTAGCAGTGTCACAGTCAGTATTGTTCATCACACACTCCAGTAGTAGTCCTATGTGAGCCATCCTTTTCTGGGGTGACTCAGGGGCCTGAGCTGTGATCTATGTCACTGCAGACAGACCCAGTTGCTATGGCCATAGGTTCTGATCAGCAATATATCAGTACAGCAAGTCTTGTTGAGACATATTTGTTGAACTTCCTATTTCTCATTATTACATTCACCCTACTTCATTCCATTACATGCTTACTTTGTTTCCAATTATGGTTGATTTTATTCCAATATGTGTTGTTTGATTTCTTTGTCTGTCTGTATGTCTCTCTCGCTCCCAGATGTAGGGTATACATCTGTTTTGCATAGGCAGCAGCTTGTCTTTTGTAAATAATGCTCATGAGCAACTGATGGCCTGTGCTCCAGTTGGTCTCCTCACTTGCTAATTGCATGCAGAACAGCTGTGGTGTTATTCCTATAGCCAATGGCATGTCAACAGTAGAAAAACTCACTAAGCTAGGCATTAACCCCTATACCACTAGGTTGGTTGGAAACTGGCTGACAGAACTCACAGTGTGAAAGTAGCTGACTCCAAGTCAGACTGCCGACTAGTCACGAGTGGAGTCCCACAGGGATCAGTCCTGGGTCCTCCCCAGTTTGGTATCTACTTCTCAGAGGTCCAGGTCAACACAAAGGGACTCTGGCTGACAAAGTTCACAGATGATTGCAAGCTGGGAGCCATTATTAACTCCTCAAGTGATGCTGACTTCCTACAGAAAGGCCTCACTGAAACCAACGACTGTTGTCAGAACCATGGCTTTAAGCTCAATGCCAAAAAATGTGTCATCATCCCCTTTGGGAAAAACCCAGTTTCCATGAATTACCACATCAATGGTATTCCACTGAACACAGAAGGCATTATAAGAGATCTGGGAACACAGGTTGACAGCAACCTATCTTTTGACCACCACATTGCCACTGTGGTCAGAAAGTCCTTCTATGTGGCACATCACATTACTAAGGGTTTTCCATCCAGGAAGAAAGAGTTCATTTTTGACTTCTACTCTTCCCTCATTAGGCCAGTCATCGAGTATAATGCCCCATTTGGCATATACCTCATTAGACACCTGCAACAACTGGAGAGGCCGCAAAAGTACCTTACAAAGAGAATCCTAGGCCTTAAACACTTGTTCTATATGGACAGACTCAAAAAACTCCAACTATTCTCTAGCTCATATCTCCTACTTAGAGATGATCTCTGCTTGACTTACAAAGCCATGTCTGACCCAGCTCTGTTAGAAATGCTGCAGCTAAAGAAATCCCAATCCCTCCACACCACATGCTCTAGAGAACTCAACCTAATTACCACAATCATCAGAACATGCTGGAGGAATGGGTTCATAACCTAGAGACTGCCCATGCTATGGAATACACTTCCCATACATATCAAATAGGGCACCTCACTGGCCCTCTTCAAGAGAAATCTTGATGAGTGGATGGGAAATAGAAAATTCACCCCAGGGATCACTCCAGTGGCTCTACTCGACAGATGCACTGGGAACTATGCCAGGGTAATGGGAGCTAAGGTCAGGTGGTACAATGCCAAGGTAAGCCTATGGGCTAGGCTTGTAAAGGCTCCAGGGCCACTAGCCTAGTACACACCAATGAACCTATGAACCTACAAACACACTCCTATAATTGAATACTTCATGTTGGAGTTGTCCCTTTTCCTTGCCTGTGAGGAGAATTTCATGGAGGTGTGTGAACAGCAGCATCACAGAGGGTAGTTGGAAATACCTCTTACAATGAAAACTATGGAGACAGCCCAACAAATTGGGTGGGGAATGTTCCAGACATAGGGGCAGAATGTAAGTATTGCTGTTATACAGTTGAATTAATGTGAGTTTAACAGGGTTTGTGTGGACATGGCATTTCTGCGTGATTTTATGTCTGACAGTGTTATGTGGTTGACATAGATCTCAACTGTAGGACTATCCGCAGAATAGCCAGATTTTGGACTCTCGTGTTTTGTGTGTTCCTCAGACATTTTATGTCTTTGGAAAATAAGTAGCATACTGTGGGGATTGTAGTCAGTAAACTGTATCATCCATTTGTGTTTCTGACTTCATATCCCTCAGAAAAGATATGTTACAACAAACCCTTTTACACCAGCAACTGTCTCAGATTATAACAACAATATTTTACGTATGCCCCTGTTTTTGGGCCTCTGCACCCCCCAAGTATGTCAGGCTTTGTCCAGATGGCATGCAGTAAGAGGGTGTTAGGTAGGGTATATCATTACCTAGTGCCTTCATTCCTGATACCATCCCAGTGATGTATCATACTGCCATGCATGTTATTTGTTAGAGGTGTTATATATGGGGACAAAGCCTGGACATTCTGTGGGACATTGAACAGTTGAGAGGTCTGTGTATTTCTGGCAATTGTTGACAGACTCTCAGGGTTGTGCAGCAGTGTAGTGTTTCATGTTATTTGGCCTGCTTAGGGAGGGGATAAATGTATGTATTATGGCTCCTTTCTATCTGCCTGTGCATGCTGCTCCAGTCTCTGGTGCTCTATCGGCTGTATATGTTTGCAGGGGCAGACTGAGACATGTTCCATAAAATGGTCAGGCATCATACTACACTGTGAATTGGGCCAGTATATGTAGCGGTAGTGTGTGAGTGGCAAACATGTTGAGATGTTTTTGTTCACATAGTCCTTGCACTGTACTGTTCATTTGTCTTACCGATATGTCACTGTGACTGTGGTGAAATTGGTTGTGGGTATGCACTTTCATACAGGTGTTTGTTTTTCAGTGCTGTTACATCCCTGTAGTGCCTGCTATATTTGCAAATGCATGTGCAATTCCCCATAATGGATTTGGGTTAGTGTTGTGTCACTCTGACTGTAGTTTGGATGGTGCTTGGTGACGTGCTTAGCAGCAGAGTGTAGTTTCCCTAATGTGATGTTATGTCAAAATATTTGTAGGATGCACTGTTGCCAGGACCCCATAAGTGTTGTGTATTTCTGACACATCAGTGGGATGATGTGAGGATTTAAGTCACTAACTAGTGAGAAGTAATTGAGTTTTGGACTTGTGCTATTTAGTCAATATATGTTAGGACAGAAAGGAGGGCGTTACTGCAGCAACTTTGTCAGCTTATTTACTACAGTATTTCAGCTATGTCCCTATTTTCATACCTTGCTCCACCTACTTTGTCAGGCTGAGGCTAGATTCATTGCACTAAGGGGTTCTGAGCCTACCTCTTGACTAGCCAGATTGTTTTAGAATATCCAGGTTTATTGTTCATATTTCTGGTCTATTCCATAGATTCATTTTTTTTAATTTCCCTGGTAAATCAGTGTAATGATCTGAGGATTTCTGTCAGTAAATGATGACATATATTTCAGTTTCAGAACTCACATCCTTTAGAACATGTGTGCTGAAACAAATCCTGTCACTCTGGCAATATTCTAGATTTGTATGAGCAATATTTAAAATATGTCCCGAGTTTTGGCCCAATGTCACCCATTTGGACAGCCTTTGGCCAGATTTCTTGCACTAAGAGCTTGAGAGGTATGATTCTGAGGTATGACTCCACTACATGTTATGAGCATGCATATATGTATATATATATATATATATATATATATATATATTATGTATAGCTCTATTTATATTATGTATATCTTTTTCCATATATATGCATCTCCATGCATATATACATGTGTATATGTATATATACCAAACCTGACTGATTCTACAGAATCTTTTCCCTTCTGTTTTATGACTCTACTGCATGATATGTTTGAAAAAGCATCAGCAAACCTTATAACTCAAATGGTGTAGTGGTACCTTGCTCTGACTATGGTGTGCAGAGCTCTGGATTCAAGACTTGGCAGGGCTGATTATTTTGTTGCTATTCTGAACAGTGGCTGATGGAAACAGAGTGATTACAGAAGTTTTAAGCAGTTGTAAGTGGGTTTGCATGATGTTAAGTGATCCCAACACATGGTTAAACATACAGATGCTTAATCTGTGTTGGCTTCACTTAGCATTGTGCAAACTCACTTACTCCCACTTACTCACGGTTATAACTATGCTAATTTCTTTAAAAGAAAAGAAAAAGTGGTGATAGGAAAGTGGGGGAAAAGGCATGCAGAGGGAAAAACAATATGAAAGATAGCTAGGGATGTGCAGGACAAGTGTAGGGAAGCTCCATAGCTGTCTATTTCTTATACATCAACAGCTGTGCATTTGTACAGAATTTGGAGGTGAATTTGGACACTCAAGCCCTAGAGAGAGGGAGGACAACAGAAATGTGTTATCAAGCCAATTGGACCAGATTACATGTGTCACCTGGACATGTGTGTTAAATGGACAGCTATGTATGGGGCAATATTTTTTGGTGGGGACAAATGCCCTTTTCTTTTTTTTTAAGGTGAGAGTGGGATTTTGGGGAACCATTGTAGACATGTCTGGGGAGGTAGGTTGGGTAGGGAGACAGAGAAGACAGACAAGACAGCAGACAAGTGCAGTATATGACACATGGGGGTAAACACATTTGATGGGGAGGGTGGTTGGGAATCGGAAGTCCTTGGGTCCTCATATGGTTACAGTGGATTTGAGATCCCCACCCATGGGCAGTCACTACTGCACATTCACAGCCCCGAAGGTGGCTGTGCTGGGGGCTGGACAGGAGAGGCAGCCTGCCCCTTGAGGTGTGCCAGTCGGCTCTCAATCTGACGTGGCTGCTCTCCAAACTTGTCCAATGCCCTCTACCAAAAGCGGGCCTGGGGCCCCCGTAGCATTTCCACCCAAAGGTGGTGCAGGACCAGCAGACAAGGGAGATCCAGGGCCCACCCCCCAGCATGCTGGGCCCCAGTGCCATGGCCAGATTAAGTGGGACAGGTGGACATGCTGGCTGGGGCCAGAGTAAGTGCACTATGGTGTTGGGATTTTACAAAATAACTGGGATCATAGATGAACAATTACATTTCAAGATTAGTTATAATAGCATGCATGAGTGTTTAAATTATCAAAATTTTAAACAGAGGTTATAACATAGCAGCAAAAAACAACATAATAACACCATAAACACATTTGCAACACACAACTTAAAAAGTGTATTATGTATCATAACAACCACCAATAACATTTAAAGCACATTATGTTAAACAATGCACAAAAAACAACCAATAATATATATACACATAAATGCAAACAACTATAACAGACAAACATATTATAGGTGAGATAGCACTGAGTACCAGATGCTGATGAGGGGTAGGGGTAGACAGATGAGGGGTAATGGACGTGATGCTGTTTAGGCTTCATTTGTCCAAATAGTACTGCTCAATACTACTGCAGTCTGCTGTACATTACTACTTGACCACTCTGGTCATAGCTCAAACATACCTATTAAGCTGTCAGCCTGGAATGGTATGAGGCAAACTGTGACAACTCTGTACTCTGTATACATTGGCTTCATTGACCTGCATACATACAGTTCTCATACGGGAGTATGGAGGGTTACATATCCAGCTGTAATGTAGTATATCTACAGGTAATGTTCATGTTCTTTGTGTATCTGTGTGTGATGGTTTTCATGTGCAGTGCACAGTGTATGACGTGAGAGACATGAGACCGAGGCTGTGTAACAATTTTCAACCTTTTAGAGCATAAGATCTGGACAAACATCACACACATACATGGGAGTGGGAACCATAGACCCATACGGACAATTTTTTCTTATGCTCTTAGAAACTTAGAAAGTTGATAAAATTATATTATTATTTTTTTTTTTTCTTTTTTTGATGGATATGACATCTGACACTTTTTTCTATCATTGTTTTCTAACTTCAGTCTATAATGGTTTGCCACTGATTTGACATGACACCACTACTTTATGTAAAACGGACCACAGATCTGAGACAAATATCTGGACATTCAGTGAATATCTGCACAGTTGGGAGGTATGATTCGGGAACAGTGCCTATTGAATGTACCTACCCTGCTGTCATTTGCAGGCATGTGATGGGGCAATTGAACAGTTGTACACAGTTTATTAGTATACCCTTCATATAGCTACTGGCAACATTTATTTACCTGTAAAACCTGTGGGGAAAATATCTAACACTACCTGACCATTTTTACATTTAATCCTGATTCCTTGTGTGTAGATATGCGCACATCTTACTACCACTCCCTGGATTTGAATCATGTCTGGGTGTGCAAAAGTAACAATGAAGCTATTTCTCATCACACTGAGCTATTGGGAACTTCTGTTTATTGTTTCAATGGTTTCTGCCTAATAGTCTCTTTGTTAGACTTTCTGAACTTGTAATTCCGTTATGCATGCATGACAGATAATTATCATACTGTGCATTACTCATTTGGATTACTACAATCTGGAAAGCAAAGGTTAACACAAGGCAATGCAGGATGAAACACACTTTGAAACTTGACATGTTACTATTCAGGGTTCAGAGCTTAGTGTAGTATATATTTCACATTTCATTTATATCTCATTTTACAGCTACACCATCTATGGTTTCTTCTAACAGCTTGTTCACAGATGCACCTCAGTTAATGTATGCTGTCACAGCCATATTTGCTGTGAAGGACCTGTATACATTCTATATATGTGTACAACAACATACCAGAATAAACACAAGTTTTTTAAAGGTCTTTAATGTACTTCAATATTTGTCAGTCATGCTTTTTTATTTATTCAGTTCACACAGTAACTTTATACCTACTAGCAGTAAGCAATGTACTCCTTCTTAGCTATTTTAACAAAATACAGCAAAATACATTTGTACTCATCAGCCTGTTGGCGCAGCCTCAACAGTCTGTCACCATGGGCTTAAACATTACTAGCCCTCTCTGCTGCAGCTGTAGGGGAGAAAAATACACATTGTGCATATCTGTCTATCACATTATCAGGCGAGTATTTACTACAAACTACTTGATGGTGATACAAACTATTGGAGCATCCTTGGCACATCCATCTTGGATCCACTGGTCCAAGAGTGCCCCCTTCCTATGTTTTAGGTCAGTATAGTGGTGCCGTACCTGCTCACCAGTCTGGAGAATGCCAGTAGTCCTGGCGTGGTCACATGGAGACGGTCCCAGGTCTCCAATTTATATTGGGAGTCCTGGTACTGGCCCTGCAGCAGTCTCACCTCATGGTTTTTAAGAAAGAGTCATGGTCCTGGACTCCCTAATGCTCCAGCGTTGCACCCAAAAGCACACTCCCACTCTAATGCCAGCCATTGCATCTGCATAGATGGACTATAAGAGATTATGGCTGTATTCCCACCTGCACCATTTAAATCATGTGATTTTCCTGCCCTTTGCAGTCATTGGACCATTTTGGATATTTTAAGCTTCACTAAGCAGTGCGCAAACCCACTGAGCCAGTTTTAACACTGCTTAAATGAGAATTTGTTGAGCAGTGTTTAACTGTGTGCAAATCCACTTAGCTGAGCTACCTGCTGCTTAGCATTCACATCTTAGCAAGGGTTACACTTGCTATGCATAGCTAAGCATTGCTAACCATTGCTCACTTTTAATTTTAAAAAATATCAGAGGAATGACTTGATTTATTAAGTGTATATCATATACTTTACATGACATCCCTCTATGTGCTTTCCTTACATTGGCAAGGGGTCTGACTATACTGTATGGGGCACTTGTGTGTTCATGGGTGGTTTCACATGTTATATACACTCACACTTACATTGTACACCAGCTACACTACCCTGGTTTACACAGACCAGTTGCTACATAATTTAAGTTTACAAAAATAATTTTAACACTACTTTCCATAGAAAAATAAGCCGTCTGTTTGGTACTCAGACCATGAATGCCTGCATGTAAAGCCAGGACTCTAACCACTACACTATCTCAGTTTGGAAGTTGCATCTGTATATTTGTATTTATATCCTATGGGATGTTTAAGCTATGGTAAGCGATGGGTCATAATGCACACACCCGCTTAGCTATGCTTAAATATTTCTTAGCCTAGAAAATAAATTGCAAAATTATTATTATATCATTATGTTATATAAGTGAGTATTATGGTGTTCTGACAAGTCATTGAGGACTGCAATCGGGAAATAATGCCATTCATTTGGCTTTCAGGCTTCTATCCTTCAAAGACTCCTGCAATCACATATCCTGTTTTCTATCATCTTTCTAATTGGGTGAGGGCAATTTTTCAGAAATGTCCCTATTTTATTGCCCCACTCCCATTATTTGTACATTTGTCCAGATGGACTGCTGTCAGGCAATATTGGCATACATTTACTTTCAGAATTCTATCCTTCGGTAATTCATCCTAATGCATGACCTGTTTTCTAACAAATTTCTAAGTTTGTGAGGGCAATATGTATGTTGTGTCCCTTTTCAGGGATTTATCCTCCATTATTTGTGAATTTAGACACATTTCCTGCTTTACTAGGTTGCAAAGGTGTTGTATGGCACTTTTACAATGCAGGGTGTGTGTCACAGAACCTGTCACACACCCCCTGCATTGCTTGTCCAATGCTATGTGTATTTCAGTGTCCGCACACTGAAATGATCATTTATTTCATTTCAGTGTCTGCTAACACTGAAATACCGGCATAATATTGGAGTAATTCTCTAATATTAAGCCAGATCCTATTAGAAAGTGCCGTAGGGCACTTTCTGAGTGCAGGGGGCATGTTCAATGTCCGTGCACTACTTGAACATGCCCCTGCACTCATTCACGGTTTGTGTCCATGTAGTTTGAACAGCAGTGTGCCTTCATGAATATGCAAGGCACACTGCTGTGCTATACGGACATGGACCACTCCATGCAAGAATAGTGCTATTCTTGCAGGGAATGTATTGAATCCCATGGAATGTATATTAAACATGTCAATCAATTGTTCATGTTCTTTAGAACCTTTAGATACCATAAAGGGGAATTTGACAACTCTCAGACTTCTTGGTATTTGTTTACATTTTAAACATTCCCTTAGGTAACAGTTATCTAATTGTAAAGTATGCAATTTCATAACTTATTTTCACAATATCATGAAGCAAAGCAGTTAAACTAACCTGTTCATCTCATAATCAAGACCCTTCTTGTTGAAGTAAAAATTCTTGGGCAAGCCAGGATTTCAAATTGGGGATGTCTCCCTTGTTTCCATCAATTATTTCTTCCTTCTAGGTTGTTTTTATTGTTTCCAGTCCTTCTTGCTGCTTCAGGAATGCATCTCACAGCTGGTTCAATGTTAAACAAACTGTTCATTCCTCCAGCTTCTCTCATTCTAGCAGTGCACTAGCCACCTAAAGGTGGGAGCATAGGTGTTCTCTAACTATCATTGTCAATGTTATTAACCACAATGTCTAGAAGAACCAGTGCATTTAACCCAGCCAAAACATGGCTACATTGCTGTGTAAATAAAATAATTAGTTGTATAAAGATTAATTGACTGTTCATTTTCTGAATTTGGTATCATCTCACCTTCCCTATTATAGGATTTGGTATCAGCCATGGTAAGAACAAATAATGTAGGAGTGTTTGGTGCAGACCAATACTGAACAGTCTAATAGTTCACAAATGGTAAAAATGTATGTATGGAATTCCAGTTAACAACTTATATATTCATTATGCAACAATCTCCCCTGTTTCACTTCCGAATCCATCCAGTAACAAAGGCATATCTTGATATTAATGCTGTCCAGTGTAGAAAAAACAAGTCATTCACAAATAATGAAAATACGTTAATGTAAGGCTCCGATTACTGAGTTGAAACATTCATAAAGCAATCCACTCTCCAAATACACTTTGTAGCTTGTCTTATATGTTCATTGCACAGCACCCCCCTCACTTTCACTTCTGAACCTCTCATATAGCAAAACACATGCAGATGTTAATAATATCCAATGGAAGAACGGCAAACTGTTCACAGATAGTAAGGAAACGAAGATATGAAGCAGTACACGCCCCAAATAAATGTCCTAGATCGTCCTGGACAAAACACACTGTATAAACTCAAAAATCAATAAAAGTATGTTGCAGTGTGACCTAAACCATAACAATTAACCTGTAGTAGGTCCATGTAGTTCAGGGCAGTCACCAGGAAGAAGATTCTCTTTTTGCGATTTTGAGAAAAAACTTACAAAATTATGTAATTTACAATTAGATAACTGTTACCTAAGGGAATGTTTAAAACAGTTAATTCCAATCCTACTCTAAAAAGAAATCATTACACATTTTTCTAGAATTGCTAATTTTAAATGTAGAAGAAATACATTTTTTCAAAATGAACCTTATGAGATCTAATCTACCTTATGAACCATAATTTCACCATCCCTTCCTTCATTAAACATGATTCTAAATATGACTATTAAAAACTACAGACAAGAATTACAAAATTATGTTTATGATGGAGTTGCACAAGGGAAACCTACTGTTTTTAGTAGATAATTGAGCAATACTTGGAATATCATAACTGGAAGGTCGCCAGTGTCTTGTAAAGACGGTTAGTCTCATGAAAGAATTAGAAGAAGACTGCTGCATTTTTATTAATTTCTTTCCTTCACCAGGTTTGTGTACTCTTTGAGTAGGCATATACATATGGCGGCTTGTACCAATATTGAGGGTTGAAGGCAGATCTGTCCGAATAAAAAACGGTTTTGCATTTTGGGACTTGGTGAGTGTTGCTATAAAATAAGTATGCCAAACATGTTTGGAAAAGAACATATGCAATGGGCAAAGTTGTATAGCAACATTTATTTTCATGAATGCATAGCTGATAACACTATCAATTGTTGGTATTTTGATGTAAGACATACAGAATACTAATTTTATTAGAGATGATCATACTTGTGAACCTCTTAACACAATAATGGGGGCAAAGGCCCCAAAATAAGAACATATTTTAAATGTTGCCCTTATAAACCTAAAAAAATGTCACAATAACAGGATTTGTCATTGCATGCATTTATTTGAAGGATATGAAGCCTGAATCCCAAATGTATGTCATTATTTAGTTACTTCAATCCACAGATCACCCCATAATTTGCCAGGGAACCACAGATTTTATGTGGAACAGATCATAAATTATAAGGCAAAAATGTGGACAGTCTATGGAAATCTGGACAGTCGAGAGGTATAGAGATAATCATGAATGAAGTAATACTATTATTTCAAATTCATACAGAAATGTCTTTCTGTACTATCTCAAAAGCACATGGAATCCTTGGAGGAAGGACTATTTTACATCAGAATACAATATTAAACAAATTGTTCTATGCCAGAACTAGACAATTTAAACTTTAATGTATACAAAAAATACAGATGCCTATTTTATAATTGCAGTGAGGCAATCAGGAGTATGCACTGTACAGATATTACTTCAATGCCACTTTTAAGGCAGTTAACTATCAACTTTGTACCTCACATTGCTCTTAAAAGTTCAATAATAAATGTAAATTTCAAACACTTCATACCACAGTTATTGCTTACTTAAAGTCTGGCTAGGAAAACAATAGTAGGATATGGAGAAGCTAAAGCTTATGGTGATGACGCTTACAATAAACGAGTGGAAGAAGAACAGGCAAGTAGTCCTTATGCAGCTTTTATCAAGATACTGTTCTACACACACACACACACACACACACACACACACACACACACACACACACACACACACACACACATGTACATGCTCAAAATGTCACACCATAAAATTTCATTTGCAAATTATACTTATATAACTGTTTTTCCTCGGTTACCTACAAATAAAACATTTAGATATTTGTTTGAAAATGTGGCTGGTAAATTCACTCCCTTCACCGTACATGTCTTTCTTCCATGTAAAATTTAGTTTCAGTCCTTCCTTCACTGTGATTCACATAGCAAATACATAGTAATGTGGTGACTGATTTGCTAAATATTACATTTAAGCACATAAATAATGTATAAAACAGTAATGCTAAGGAAATCAATGTGTAATTACTGGAAGTCAAATGCATCAGGAGATGTATGAGTTATAATGTAATACAATGTTCATGGTGCTGTTGTATAGACATAATCACTTATTTATTTACACTAAATGACTAATATAAAAGTTTTCATCATATAGAAAACACAACTGTAAAAAATTGTTTCTCATGCCTTAGGTACACAAAAAATGAATGGTTCAGAATTTTATTCAGCTTAGTTCCCATTATTTTTATTTTTTTCAGTAATGCAGCACATTTATTCATAGAACTGTATTATTACGAGCGTTTAATGACTTGTATTATATATGCTGTCTAGACAGTCATAAGATAGCTATTATCAGAGTTTATAGCATTATTTCAGTTTATAGTATAAAACCACTGGTGTTTGCGTGGTGTTCCATTTTAAACCAGGATTCCATTACTGAACACTACAAGTATGAAGTAACCTATGGTAGTACAGAAAAATAAGGATTGATTGTTGTGAGTGTACTTGCAATTATTCCCTTTGATTCCTCTTTCTTTAGTCCTGATTTTATTGTAAAATGATACTAAGTAGAAAGCCATAAAAATATTTTTATTACTTCTCCTCTTTTTCATATACAAAGAAGTGTTTGCATGGGGCCACTATGACTAGTCTTGTATTGGTTAATCAACAAATGACTTCTTAAATCTAAACCGTTCAAGATCTTTGGCCATCAGCAGTCAAAACAGCAGCACTTCAAGTCATACAAAACACAAAAAGCATTATTTTGTGGGGGAGTAAGCCCATTGGCACTGCTAAACTATATATGTGTGTGTGTGTGTGTGTGTGTGTGTGTGTGTGTGTGTGTGTATTATATATACACATATATATATATATATATATATATATATATATATATATATATATATATATATATATATATATATATATATATATATATATATATATATATATATATATATATATATATATATATATATATATATATATATATATATCACAGTGGTGAGGGTGGCCACAGTGGTGCAGCGGTTAGCATTGATGCCTCACAGCAAGAGGTTCACCGGTTTAATCCTAGGCTAGGGTGCCTTCTGTGCAGAGTCTGCATGGATGTTCTCCCTGTGGGTTTGCTCCAGTTTCCTCCCACATCCCAAAGACATGCTGAAGGTGGATTGGACCCTCTAAATTGGCCCTAGGCATGAGTGTGTTTGTGTGTGTGCCTTCTGTGGAAGACTGGGCACTGGACTGGCAACTTGACACTGTAAAACTCTTCTGCCAATCATGATCAGACAAGTGATCTGCTGTGATGACCCCTAACTGGGAGAAAGAAGAATATATATATATATATATATATATATATATATATATATATATATATATATATATATATATATATATATATATATATATATATATATTATATATATATATATATATATATATATATAGAGAGAGAGAGATATGTATGTATGTGTGTGTATATATATATATATATATATATATATATATATATATATATATATATATATATATATATATATATATATATATATATATCAACTCTGAGGTCACATAAACTCTGGGAAGAGGAAGAAATTGAGGAGAATGCTATAATTACTTTCTTGTCTTCTCTGTGTCTGGCCACCATGGCAGGGTGCCGGTGATCTTTGAGATTCAACATTCCATGTATCAGCCAGCAATCCACTGACAGCATTTTTTTAGATAACATGAATGAGAGGTTTGCACCAAATACCTTCTTTATCTAAGACTCTAGGGAGATTTATTTGTTCATACCAGCATTTAGTAGTGTGTGTATTACTTTGGGTTATCAATGTATGAAAAATTTCAGTTAAGCCCTAGTGCTTCATATGTTCCAGTGAGAGTACTCTTGCAGTGGTATCTATAGAGTTGCTCTGTATTGCAAAATACAATTAAGATCTTTGCTGCTAACCATGAAAAAATGCCTTAGTAGAAACGTAGCCTGTATGTCTTATCAGAACTGTGGTCCTCTGGTAAAAGTCGCACACATTTAACCATGAGAAATTAAACTGAAGTTGCTTTATGTCAATCAAATCATGTGTATAGGAACAGGGGCAAAAATGCTGATAAGTATGGACCAATCATTTTGTTCATATTTTGGAAAAATTTTTGTATTGGCAGCAGTGATGAAGTGAAAAAAATTCATTAAATTGACTTTCATACATTTTAATACACTGTTTTTGATAGTTGATTCTTTTAACATTTCACAATATAATTTTTGCAGTCACGCTGCAGTTGTCTTGTATTGTTTTAAAATAAAATAAAAAAAACACTTTAATTGCTGCAAAATGAATTCTAACAATAATTAATGACCTACATTCTGTGTGTTGCCACCATAAATCATTCTTTCACAGTTCTTTCTGGGATTAATAAGTAGAAGCCTGAGTTCCACTCATAAAAGAACAACCTCTAGAGCTTTTCACTCCGGTAATTAATTACTGTTGATTGGGCTTACATGCTGCCTATTGTTGTATGTATGATCAAAGTACCCAGCAGTGTGACTTGCTAAACTGGATGGCAGATTACTGAATTACTCCATACCATTATAAAGATTTTTCTCCTTCATTAAAGCTATGACAGAGTAATCGTTTCTATATGCTTCTGACACTTCTGACATGGGTCCACCAGATTTACAATTTTCACACAGCATGTGCATACACTTCAAAGTTTTCCTTAAAGTGTTAGTTGGGGTCATGGTGTCACAAATGGTTTAGATTAAAAAAAAAAAAAACATTTATTTATAGCTCCTTTTTGAGGTAACATATTGGAAAGGAGTCTAGTTTGCTGTTTGCCATGAATTTCTCTCAAAAATAGATGCACTGCAACAAGATATATTTAGTTTTCCAGAAGTGTTTGCCACCTGCACTACTACTTATTGCATTTTAAAAAGCATGCCAATATTATCTTTTCTTCAAAACAGCAGATAAAAAGAAGCATCAGTGTGTCTGAACCATTGCTCTCCTTACAGAGTTACATAAGTGTGAGTGCTTTTTATGTGACCGCACGCAACTGCATTTCTTGTCTGGCAACAATGCTTTCTTCAAATGTATATTCTTTAACCCAGGTGCCCCTACAAAACTTAGTCTTGTATAAAATTTGTTTTCGGTTTGTATTCAAATGTGATTTTACAGTTGTTTAAAGGAGAGTGTATGGTTTATGCCTGCAAACTAACTAGGAGTCCAGAGTTCATTCAACTACACTAGTACAATTGGCCTGGTCTGTTTTCTTAGAAAGCTGACATTTTAGTGACTCTAGAATTCATTTATTTATTTATTTCTTTATTTATTTATGCATTTATTTATTTTATCAAGAGAGTTGCTTGAAATATAAAAGTTCATTTACTTTTGTTTGGGACAGTTCAGTGATTCAGAAATGCTCAGACCAAAAGTACCTACTCAGTTACGTTTCAAAACATAACTCTTAAACTTTGAGATTCCTGATTGACACCTAACCCCCCCACACACACATACATGCACACTCACACCAAATGTAGATGGATATGTCACCACATGTATTCTAGTTTAAATATTTTCACTACATAATCAAACTTTTAGGATTTCAGAGAGCATGCTGTTACTACACTAAATGGCCATCACAATGTACAACTACCACTGCTATGCGTACTATTGTCACCCCATCCCCTAATGCATATTTACGCCAGTTTAAAAGCTATACCAGCACTCTTCTGTCCATGGCCATATAGCTAAAGGCTGAATGTGTTCCAAGTTACTGAATAATATTTGCCCATCAGTACAATTCTGCAATGATGTATCTGGGATATACAATTATTTTGTCTTTGGCTGTTAACTCATCATCAAGTGCACATTTTTATGGGCCTTGGAACTGTTCTTCTCTAAAGTAGAACACAGCTTGGCAAGTTCTGTTTCTGAAAACAGTCCAGCTCTTGATTCATCTGCTCTGAGCATTACTCATATGTTTCAGTACCTAACAAAAGCACTAGGAGTTGCTAACTTCTTTTCCTTGTATGTTTCAAATTTTACTGCCTTGGAGACATATAAGAGTTGTGACCAGTGACTATAATGGACGCAGTTGTTAGAGTAGTGACCACAACGGGCACAATTGCCATGCTAATACCAGTATGTAAAGGACTTACAAATGACTGTGTTTACTGATATGTATGTAAGGCCATTAGTGTGGCTTCATTATACTCACAGAATGTGTATTAAAACTGCCTGTTTCACATTCTGCAACAGCTTATTATGACAGAAAGAGTTGCAGATGTCTTCTGAAGGAGAACAAGTAAGGCTTGCAACAAATGCAAGACAAAGGATTGCTATGAAAAACCTATACAAGCAAAACAAGACAAGCTGACTGTAAAGTTTTATCACACCACCAGTAAAATGTAATAAATAAAAAGCAAGGCACAACACCACAGCACACCATTCTTAATCAAACATTCATAGAAACTGAAAAATGCTTTAATAAAAGAACTGGTAAGGGCTTTCATGATACAAGACTGCTTCTTCAGACCATGTGCATCAGACATGGTCTGAAGAAGTGACCTTGTATCGTGAAAGAGCTTACTAGTTCTTTTATTAAAGCATTTTTCAGTTAGTACGAGTATTTAATTAAGAATGGTGTGCCATGGTGTTGTGCCTTGCTTTTAATTTATTATGAAAAAGCTATGTTAAACCCTTAAGCTTTAGTCACTACTGCAAAGGCTAATGCTTTCATCTGGCCATCAGTGTTCTACAAGGGTTTATTTTTTCAGCTGTTCTCTAATATAAAGTATGATGGAGATTGATTTTATATAGGTCTTATATAAACATGTCATTGCTAGTTTTGGACAAGCCATCTGTGAAACAATTGTAATGGAAACTTTAGCTAGGCTTTACATATTTCCTACTAGGAGATGACAGTCTAAAAGCTGATGATAATTAAGCTCAATAACTGTAAAATTTGTCTTATACAAGAAGCAGAGTAGTAGAACGTGAGATGGGAAATGAGCAGTTTGAATTCCAATCAAGCGACATCACAACTGACTCAATTTTTGCATTGAACAGATACTTGAGAAGAAGCTATAAATGATGAAAGAGTCCATATGGGCGTTCCTAAATTTGGAAATAAGCATATGACAAGGTCCCAAGAAAGCAGATTTTATGCAATCTTATTGTGATTTAAACTCCCAGAAACATTGATAGAATTAGTGCAAGCTGTGTACAAGGACCTAGTAACTCAAGTACAGTGTTTAGTCTTACAGAGGGGATCCCAGTAGGATTGGGTGTGCAACAGAGTTCAGCTCCGTGCTGCAAATTAGTTTGTCTAGTCTGAGGTCCAGCAAACTTAAAGTTAGTAGATATTAGGAGCAGAGATTCAGGAAGAAGGGGGGCACAGCACTCTACATCAGACACCATATGAAATGTGAAGTTTTCCTGCAAAACTACCTTTAGAGTTTTGTAGCAAAGATTAAAATTCAGTCTTTTGTCAGAATTAATTTTCATTTTTGAAGATTTGGGACTTGCATTACTGGGTCTTATACTTCCATTAAGGAGGCATATGGGCTGTGTTACTTTTATGGATATAAGGCATGGCTAAGATACAGCAAACAAGCTCACAATACTGTCAGACAAGACTGGCATGGCTGAAAAATAATAGACTTCCCAGGGATACTGTAAGACATGATTTCACAGGTAAATAGCTTCCTTACCTATGTAAGCTCAATAATTTACTTATAACACCAATACATAATAACGTTATTGCCATTAGAAAATGACCTGTAGGCTTATTTTCTTGCTGTTTATGATTTGTTTCCCTTCTAGGCGGTTTCTAGATTTTTGGGTGTTTCTAAACACATGTAGTCCTCTTACCTTTAGTAAAAAAGACAAATATGTACAGACAGCCTATAAAAATTATAACTGTATTAAAATAAAAGTGTAGAGGTCACTGTCTGTAGTCTTGTTCACACTTTTATGGAAATGTTGGGTAGACTATGATAGAATGATGTCCTACTGGGGGAGGGGCTTGTCCCCATATTAATTTGCAAATGTTTTTCCACATTTTACAAGTTTACCAAGAACCATTTTTTTTATTTTGCTCCTATTTTTGGTATGACAAGTACACTCTGGCAAGTAGACCAATGAAGTTAACAGACCACTAGTCTGAAGCAGCACACTTAGCACGAATACATAAGAGAATGGGCTTGTATCCAAAGATGTCCTATAATCTACACATCCAGTCAAATGCCATTACAAGTGCCTCAAATCAAATCTGTATAGACTTTTTTTCTGCATGAAACTGCTGAAACAGCCACAAACAACATTATAGTAAGTGCCCTATTTCAAACATGTAATCTCAACGTACTACACAATGTGTTTTTTTTTATTCCAATTGACTGTTTACATACTTCCATGCCTTTACATATATGTAGCATTTTAATATGTTGTGAAGATATATCACTCCTTACTGAATCAACCTGGAGATGAGCTGGGAGAAAAAATCATATCAGTAACCTGTTTAGAGGTGAACCTAGCATTGGATTACCAAGTAGACCTGCACTTAATGTTTTACAGTTCTGTGAATAATGTAAGTATGCAGTACATCACAATTAGAGTGATCTACCATTTTGTATTTAATTTGTATTTATCTGTATGTCTGCATGTATGTATGTGTTCATTTCCTCATTCATTGGAGGGGCTGTTGCTTGCATTTTTGAATGGAAAATGAAACAGTGCACCATCCCATTAGTGAGTAGAGTTTAGAAAATGTCCTTTCTTTATACTGTAACCAAACTGGAATTTTGATTTGAGTTATTCTTTTCCAGTGCCTGTTCTTTATTTGTAATCAGGCTCACTAGTCTGGTGTACCCCTGTCATAAATAAGCTATAAAATAGAAGGAATAAACTAGTACAGAAAAGAGTAAAATCCCAAGAAACAAATACATTCCTGATCAGTATCAGCAAAAAACTCTGATCCCTCATAAAGTTATCCAAGGCTAGCTTCGAAAAAAAAATTGCCAAGGACTCCAAAGATAACCACAAAGCGTTCCTTAGCTATGTCAAGAACCTAAGTGGAAATGCTCAGATCTGCTTTGAGTTAGTGCAGAATGGCACATAATACACTGAACTGACTGATATTACCAACATTCTGGCAGACAGGTTTAGTGCAAACTTCACCCCCCTCTCACCCCCAAAAGGGCCCATAACCATACCAGAAGAATGTAGAGCCCCGGCAATCACTGATACACAGGTTAAAACAGCCCTATCCAAAGCCAAAAATGCAGCTTCAATGGGACTGAAAGGTGTCCCAGGCTGTGTCTTACACGAGCTCCAAAATGAACTAACCCCTCACCTAAACACACTGTTCAAACTCAGCCTCTCTACAGGCTATGTACCTATAGAGTGGCGCACAGCAACAGTTATCCCGCTCCACAAAGGTGAAGCCACAACAGACCCCAAGAACTATCACCCTATAAGCCTGAATAGTGTGGTCTGCAAGGCTATGGAGCACATCATCATGGAACTCATTAACAGAGACATTGGGAACCTCCAAACATTGGATATTACACAGTCTGGCTTTGTTAAGGGCAGATCATGCCTCCTAAACCTGGTGGACTTCTTTGAGACAGTTACCAAGGCATTAGATGAGGGAAAGGAGGTCCACACTGCCTACCTAGACCTCGCAAAAGCTTTCAACACCATTCCCCATTCTGGTATTATAGACAAGCTCACCAGCCTGAACATAAACCCCTATGTCATGAGATGGGTTGCCAATTAGCTCATAGATAGAACCCACACTGTGAGAGTTGCAGGCTCTAGGTCCGACTCTAAACCAGTTACAAGTGGTGCTCTCAGGGCTCAGTCCTGGGACCCCCTCCTGTTCGGTATATACTTCTCAGAGGTACAGGCAAGCACAGGAGGACTATGGCCGACCAAGTTCACAGACAACTGCAAACTGGGGGCCATAACTGACTCTCTGGCTGATACAGACATCCTCCATAAGGGTCTCACTGAAATGGATACCTGGTGTCAAAATCATGGCCTCAAGCTAAATGCCACAAAGTGCATAGTCATCCCCTTTGGAAAAAACAAAGTACCCACAAACTTCCACATACGTGGTAGTCCCCTAAATACAGAAAATGTAATAAGGGATCTGGGGACCCAAGTAGATAGTAATCTCTCCTTTGATAATCATATTGCAAAGGTGGTTAGAAAATCCTTCTATGCGGCTCACCAAATCACAAAAGGGTTCACATCTAGAACAAAAGAGGTTAATGTGCCTCTCTATTCATCACTCATCAGACCCATCATAGAGTGCAATGCCCCATTTAGGATGTACCTTACAAGACACCTGCAACAGCTGGAAAGACCACAGAAGCACCTCACCAAGAGGATTACTGGCCTCAAACAGATGCCTTATGCAGCTCAACTGAAGAAACTCCAGCTGTACTCAGATGCATACCGCTTACTCGGAGGTGATCTCTGCCTGACATAGAAGGGCATGTCCAACCCAGAATCAATGGACATGCTCCACCTAAAAAAAAAAACAAATCCCCAAGAGCCATCTAGGGATCTAAACCTCACAACAATGATAAATAGGATGTGCTGGAGGGATAGATTCCTCTCCCAGAAACTCCCCATGCTTTGGAACAGGATTCCAACCTACATTAGGCAGAGCCCCTCACTAACACTCTTCAAGAGAAACCTTGACAAGTGGATGGGAAACAGAAAACTTACCCTGGGGATCATTGCAGTGGCTCTGCTGGACAGAGGTACAGGGAGCTAATCTAAGGGGGTGGCGAAAGCCAACACATTCTGGCTAGGCTTATAGATGCCCTCAGGCAGATAGCCTAGTGCTTACCTATGAACCTATGAACCCATGAACCCATAATGCACATTTCAGACCTTTTTTGTATTCTTTTAACCATTCAGGTTTTAGTATTTAGAAAGGTGATTTTCTAAGTAAATTTAAAATCACATTGACATGGCTACTAATGTTTTGAGTCTGTTACTCCATGTAGAATATTCAACTTTAGTAGGAATGTGGTTAAGTCACTTTAGCCCTCATACTTGTGGAACAGCGAGAAACTATTAAAGTTATACCGAGTGATATCAATGTGCTATAAGTGTGAACTGTCTACAGAAAGTGATTGATGTTTAGACTGTTTATCTTAGTCCATCCTCAATAGTTAGTGTATCATGTACAGTCATTTTATGATTGTTATAACCTAATAGTGTTATGACATGTTGACAATATGTTGTTGACGTCAGTTTAGAAATTATTTTGCAGAATCTGTTCCATAATAACAAAATCAATACACATAGGAGTAAATAATAAATGGTACTATAAAAAAAACAGTTCTTCTGCTTCACAGTTCTTATGAAATACAGTAATATAGTATAGTATCTGAATAAGCAGAAGACAGACTGAAATGGCAGTTCATATATTCTTTGAATTATATTGCACAAATAAAATGCAATACACATCACAAATAGTGAATTAAGAAAAATCAGATTTGAAGGTGTGACAGACTCACTGAAAAATATTATGCTGCTGATAAAGTTGATCCAGGCTCATTTCAATACTAATTAAAAAGTGTCCATGTTTATAATGGCTAAAATAATGGCAAATGTGATGACAAAATTGATATATGTGGATCAATGTGGTTTTATAGAGGGGAGGCAAACATTTGACAACATGAAAAGAACAGTGCTGATCCAGAGGGAAGCAGAAAGCAAGAAAATACCACTGTTGGTGGGTCTTGATGCAGAAAAAAACATTTGAGAGAGTAAGCTAGGTCTTTATGAGAAGGGCAATGGAAGCATGTGCATTCCCTGATAAAATTATAAGGTAGATTAGGAGGATATATGATGGATTGTTGGCGAAAATTAAAGTGGGTGGGTTGTTCTCTGATAATTTCTGCTTGCTTGAGTTGAGGAACCAGGTGGAGATGTTCTCTTTCCCATTTGCTATTTGCATTATATTTAGAACCATTAGCAAAGAAATTAAGTGGCTTGGAAATTCAAATATATAATTGGTGTGGTAGTCAAGAAAAGCTGGCTCTGTTTGCAGATGATATTATTGTATACCTGATAAAACTAGAAAAAGGACAATTCAGTGTTGTTGAACATTTTGAGACACTTTCACATTTTGTGGGGATACAAAACTAATGAAGCTGAAACAAAAGCAATAGCTGTAAATTATGCACCACACACAAATCAGTTCAGCAATATCCGTATTTATGGGGACATGATGAAATTAAATACTTAAGAGTATGGATTAAAATGATTCCAGTGTGGCAGCTAAGGATATGTGGGAAGAGACTAAACAAAAGATAGTACAAAAGCTGAGAAACTGGAAGCTGTGTTATATGTATATGGATAGTAAAATACAAGCAGTTAAAATGATTTTAGTCCCTTTAGTCTTATATACAGGTAAGGCATATTTCTTTCAACCAGAGTTGAAGTTGTGGATAACAATTAATAATGAGCTGAATGATTTTATCTAGGAGGAGAAGATGGCAAGAGTCAACTGGGATAAGCTGATTCTTCCAATAAAATAAGGTGAATTGGAGCTACACAGTTAAGGCTCTCATACACAGTATAAGCAGAAATCTATAATTTAAAGTGGAACGGGATAATGATGAAATGGGGGAAGTTCAAAAAAACAAGGAGATACCGGAATTTTGGTTGCAGATCTTTAAGGAGAATAACAATAATCATACAGGATATTATATTCATAAAGCAGCAGAAAGTATTTTAAGAACTAAGCCAACATGGCAATGGAAAAAAAGGAGATTCTGCTGATAGGAATGACTGCAATTAGGGATGCAGACAATAGGCAAGAAGGGGGCTGGCATTTATTGGAGAAAACTGGCAAAGGAACCAAGGTTTTGGGGGCAAATAACTAGAGAGGGAAAAGTAATAGAATTGTAAGATGCCAAGAAATTATTTGGAATGCAGGTTAAAGATTGCCTTCCCTATCAAGGACTGATAACAGAGTATAGGCAAAGAGAAAGAAATGGGGGGGGGGGGTCCGAGGAGAAAAATAGTACTGGTAGAGTTTTTAGTAGAATCTAGAACAGATGCTGCTGTTAAAAAGGAATAATTAGTAGACAGTATATAATATTGCATGATAAATATAAGAATCAATCAGAGGAAGTTAGAAAGGATCGGGTATTGAGACTGGATAAGCAATTCACAAAGAAACAATGGGGGGTATATGTATGTCTCCCAAATATGCAACAAAATCTAGAAAATTAAGTATTTTTGCTTGGAAATGTCTATATAGGTATTTTTATACCCCAAGCATACTCTAGAGATTTTTTTTTCTGAGTAGACAGCAAATGTTGCAGATGTGATGGGGAAGAAAGGTAATTTGGAACATATTTTCTAGGAGTGCAATGAGTTGGCAGACTTTAAAGATTCCCTTCAGACTACTCTACCACAGATACTGGCTGAGCAAATTAATGTATCTAGGGAAATTATATTTCTGAGCTATGATACAGAATCAGAATTGCCTAGACATAGCAAAGCCTTGCTGAGTCTAATTATGGTGGATGCCAAACAATAAATTGCTAGAAAATGGAAATCAAAGTCAATACCAACTGTACCAGAAGTAACGAATATAGTAACAGAGATAAAACAACTGGAATTGGGATCTGTAGAAAAGGGTAGGAGCAAATGACATAGAAAAAAATGGAAATTGTGAGAACAATACATACAGGGGAGGAATGAGGTTTAAAAGAAGGCAGGATTTAAATGAGATATGTAATGTTTAGCTGACAGTGATTGGGTAAATTATAACTGATGTACAATGTTTGCAACTAAAATTATGTCAATATTGTCTGCCATGTATAATGTTTGCAACTAAGATTATGACAATGTGGTTTGTTTTCATTTATATAAATGTAGATTGCCTAGGTCATAAATGATAATTTAATAAAGATGTTTTTTAATTTAATAGTCTACTAGAGGGCACTTCCACATCTTCAGTACCCAATGACAGATTCCAAAATGTGCTTAGTAAACTACCCTTAACAAAAATATCATTATATTGTGTGATTACAAAATTCTTTCAATCATCTGATATACCTACACCTCTAAATTTGGGTATGCCCCAAGGTTCCTATACCTAGTAAATGACACCTCCTTAAAATAAAAAGTGTATCAGCTTCTTGTGGGCCAGAACCTTTTGGACCTGTTCCTTACCAACATTGCCCCCAAGTATAGCAAGCCTTTTGTATTTCTATCACTGGTTAAGTCGAAACACAAATTAGTAACCTTTTCCTTTCAAGTCACTAATCCCACAAGGGTAAACAATTCTGAATTCAAGGATTTTCACTATACAAACATCCTTAAATTCAATGATGAGTTTTCTAAGTTTACCTGCAATGCCACCACTTCTCTTTAAGCTTCAGTTGCTACTTTTTATTAAACTCTGTTCTCACCTAAAATGTATATCAATTTAACAGACCACACTAGAACCAAATATAATGGGAAATTTAAACTTAAACTACTACACTATAAATCATCTCTCTCACCATCAGAAAGATAAAAGCTGAGCATAAGCTGAAGCTGGGCACTAGAAACCAAACATAAGCAGAAATAATTCCTTAGTTGCATTAGAAAACTGATAAATAATTCCTTGTAATGTATTGAATTAATCCAAAATGACATGACCCACTCTGATCTGATTAACATAGTTAATGTCATTACAGAACAGATTTACTGCTAATTGTACTCCAGAGATAGACATTGAAATTCTGAAAATCCCCGGGTCCTGCTCACCCCCTTAGATTAGCATGGATCATGCTGAAGCAGTACTCATTAAAACTAAAAATGCCACATCCATTGGTCCACAAAATTTGCCTGGCTGTCTGATTAAGAAAAAAAAAACATGTCCTTGCTGAATACTTCATGCACTTACTTAACATAGCCCTAAGAGTTGTCCCTGAGACCTAGAAAACAGATGTAATGGTGCCTCTGCACAGAAAGGGGTCCTACCACAGACCCTGGGAATTACAAACCCCTTCAGCCTAACCATCTTAATCTTTAAGGTCATGGAATGTACCACATTTGGCTTCATTACAAACTTATATAACTCGGCCAGTTTTTGTTAAGGGCAGGTCATGTCTACTTAACAAGATAAACGTCTTTGCAAAGATTACTGTAAGCAGTGGACAGTAGTCACTCAGATTACATATGTCTAGCCAATGCCCTTTTTTGCTGTACCGCATGCTGACATGGTAGTAAATATTATCAACTGGCTAAAGGGTAGAACCCTCACAATTAAGGTTGCAATTGCCACATCAGAAAGTAAGAATGTAATCAGCAGAGTATTGCAAGACTCAGTAGAGGGACCCTTTGTTTTTGGTATATGCTTTTGCCATCTCTATACTAGAAACCCTGATATATGGCTAACTAAATTCACAGATGACTGCAAACTGGTTGTTATTGTCTTTCCCCACTGATACAGAAGTGTTTCTACAAGAAATAGTCTTATAAACCAATTGTATACAGAGAACAGGCTCAGACAAAATGCAAAAATGTGTGACACTGCCACCTTTAGAAAAGACCTCTCATTTCAACTAACAGCATAGCCAGTACTCCAAGCTGTATGAACACAGTAGTCAGGAATCTCGGCACCTGTGTTGACAATTATCTCACCTTTGACAATCATGTTGTAATGCTAGATAGGAAATATTCCTAGCTATCACAATTGACTTCCTATGGTATCTCATCTAGGTCAAAGGATGCTATTATTCCTCTGCCCTAATTTGACTGATTATTGTGTAAATTGTCCTTTAAACATGCACCTAGGCAGATATATCATGCAGCTGGAAAGGCCGTAAAAGTTTCTGTGAAAAAGATAATTAGCATAAAACCCCTTACCTAGTAAATCAGGGTAGTCACCCTATCTATACCTCTGTCTCTTAAAGACCACTCTGTTATAATCTATGTCTGGCATTCTATGCCATCAAAGACCTTCACAGGACAAATGACTACACAAAAACCTAAACCAAGGACTGAACCTCTACTAACATATAACAGGGGTTTGGGGACTTATGTAGGCAGCAACCTGACCTTTAACCAAATTGTGTCTAAGACTGTAAGACAACCATTCTGTTTCATTCAACTTATAAGTAAGGACATGGCATCTATGTCCAGGGAAGTCATCCTACTACTGTACACAGTCATCATCAGACCCATCATTGAGTATAATGCCCTTTTCTGCAGGTACCTGACCAGGCCTATGCAACAACTGGAACAGCCAGAGAGGTTACTCAGTAAAAGAATACATGGCTTAAAGTCACAGTCCTCTGCAGATCGTCTCAAAGCCCTGTCTCTATATTCTGTTTACTTCAGACTACTGAGAGACAATTTACGCCTAGCATATAGTACATCCTTTGATCCCACTCTGATGGATCTTTTGCATGTGCACAAAATGAACAGCACCAGAGCTACTAGATCCAAAGGATTTAGACACTGCCTGCAACTTAGGTAGGACATGATTGAAAGACAGGTACATATCTTAGAGAACCCCATTTGTGGACTACAGCAATGACTTAAGTTATGGACTTATCCATTTCTGAAGTATCAGAAGGGAATGGACACCCTGTGTTTAAATGACAACTATGAACCTTGCAGGCCAGTGATGATGGCAGACAATCTGTGCACAGTGTTTCTCTTGCTACTTCAGTTCTGTGAAAAGACTTGAAAAAATGAGCAATCCTAACTGGTGCGCATATCAGTTCATTTGTTTTAGATTAAATCATTTCTTTATCTCAGTGACTTCTTTCCACGTGTCTCTATTAGTACAAGGCTGTGAATTGGCAACACATCTTACTTTAACTTTTTTGTATCCAGAATTGTCCTTGTTTTCAATTCAATGTGCAGGATGATCCTGTTGTTGCACAGCCTTTTAGTGGCTTCACACCTTGGCCTGTATTTACATATACAGTACATTCACACATTAAATTATTTCCCCACTTTCAGCTCTATTGATTCTTGTCTTCCTTACTCACAGTAACCCCATTCATAAGTAAAGTCCTCATCCAGGTGGATATCTTTATAAACAGAATAATTTTCCTTAAATATCATTCCTTTCCAAAACTCCAAATGCCTCCACCTCTTCCTCTACATTTCACTCCATTTTTTTCATTTTTACTTCACTTATAAAGCATACATCTTACATGCAAACTATGCTTTGCTTCTTATTAATAATACAATGCAACATTGTTTGTCGTGTGGCTTTGTCTTTATACAAACATTTAAAGACATACATCTCCAGATTCCATAAACTTCACAATATTCAGTGGCATGCATCTAGGTCAAGGCAAAATCTTTTTGCAAATGAAGTAATATAAAAATGTGCCGCAACTAATAAGCGTAAATCAGAGCAATGCAGGCAAAACACAAAAAACATTGAAGTCAGTGCAAATGCATTCATGTATTGCAAACTCATATTACAAGGAAAATTTGGTGGTAAATTAATATATTTGAATTAGTAATGTACATGCATGGAAGGTAGACAAACTCAACAGAACATGTTACTAGTATGTGGAAAACACTGACTGAAGACAAATGTACATCAGCTATACTCCTGAAAAATGACACATATCCCCAGTATGTCATGGATATCGTTGCAAAACGCAGGCATGCATATATACATGCACATCAGTTTTCATTTGCAGAATCTGTCATAATCCACAAAAGTTTAATTAAACCAGATTTATTAAGCACGGTAAAGTGGCATTCATGGGCACATTGCCACTGCTAACAATAACTAACAATACATGTGGGGCATGTGGAGGGAGCACAAGTAATTCACATACAAGGAAAAAGGATTATAGCAAAGCAGATGTAGGGTGAGGGTGAAGAAGAGGGGCACACAAGAGGGTTGATGGAATAGAAAGGTCAGAGGGAGAGTCAGAGGGGCATGGGCAAATTTCTTTTGGTGGGAAAAGGGTCCATTTTTTTTCTTTGGAAAACACAAGGTATGGTAAAGACATGGAAACAGGAGGTGGGGTAAATTGTGGGTACAAACATATAAGAAGTATCACAACACATAGCAGACAAAAGCTGGTAATATACATAATGTGCAAAAAGCATTCATAAATAAGTACCTTCCAATTTATTCTTATCTTCTCTACAAACTTACATCCTGCTGAAAAGTCTGTGTTTATTACACCTTACAAACTTCTCCTAATGCTAACTCTAGTACTTCCTTCTGTTAGTTCAGTGCATTTCTTCTCTGATTTAACTAGTTGTCTGATTGTTTGTATAATCATCTGTATGTTAATATCAGTGAAATATCAGTAATTTATCTTTAGCTGTAATGTCAGTCTGTATAAAACTGCAATGTCAATCTATTTTAGAAAAGAATATTATCTCCATGTACTAACAGTTCATGACAATGATATTTTATAATTTGTAGCTTGGAGCTTTTCTCCCTGGGCCTCCACTGAAAATGGGTTCTGACTCAGTGGACTTTCACGGTCAATAAATAAATACATAAATAAATAAATGAATAATAAATTAATAAATAAATAAATAATGGAATAATGAGGTATACAGACAACATACATATGGATTGTACAGCACAGGTTAAGGAAAGATAACAAACAGAGTAGAGATGCATACTGGCCAAGATGCACCTTAATAATACACTACATACACAAGCAGTGCTGAGATATCACAAACTGCGTGACAATCATATTAAAAAGAGTACAATTGAAGGTAGGTGTACAACTCAGAACGCTGAATGGGGATTGCTGTCATTGTAGTACACAGTGGACATTAAACATCATCATCTACTAGGCTATTGGCAGTGCAAGTATAAGCCATGCAGCTGCAAGGCTGATCAAATCCAACTAAGGACATTTAGGAGCAGATTCAAACCTATAATCCTGCATTCAATAGGTAAACAACTAAGCACAGTGCCAGAAAGCAGTGCTGCAGCGAAAGAGTAGTGTGGCTGTGTAATAACAAGTAAATATACACATCATTAAGGTAGGACAAATGGGATCCTGATGTCAAAGAAGATATTTCAGGCCAGAGGTAACACAGATTGTGTTCTTCCATGAAATGTAGATATGTGATGTACAATGGTATCATACAAGCCTAACATACTCAGACATGCTCAACACACAGATGGAATTTACTCAAGTAGCACCCCCTTGTATATATATATATATATATATATATATATATATATATATATATATATATATATATATATATGTCTTGCATGTACATGACAGACTACTATGGTGGCACAATGTCATATAGTTCCAGTACACCTACATTGCAAACATCCACATACTCATGTACATATGTCATGCATATGTGAAACATATAATCTAATGCTACAGGGAATGGAACGGGAGAACATATGTCTGCACTAGGAAGGAATGCATGCATTAAAAAGCTGGCACAGAAAAAATACAGAAAAAGCATACCCAAGTAAATAAAATGCACGTGTATGCCACCTGCACAAGACAGACTGCAAGTCCACTGCAAGGTACATGCAGGAAAGTGCCAACATCAGACACTTGTGTAGTGTGCATGGATGATGGCTATTAACATGTATGAGTACAAATGACACAAACAACACAGTAATGTGCAACAGTTAAACTGCAATTAGTATAGTTACATAATGAAATTAATGTTGCATATCACATACACATATATACTGCCTAAATAACATACAACAGGTGGCACAGTCACTGAAAGTGATAACAATAGAACATGTAAATGTGTATGACTGTAACTATATCACACTATTTGCAGGTGATTTACTTATTCATACTATAGCTTAAAAGTGGGTGAAGGTTGTGTTTGTGATGTTAGGGGCATTCAAATGTATAGCCATACAAATAATGCATCAGTAGTATACACAATGTAATCTGAATATGTATTTTAACATGTAATATGCACCCAAGGTGTACACAAATCAGAATATATGCAAAAGGCTCCTACAGTGATGTTTGTCATAGTAAGTAGGCCACACAATAGGATTACTAACTACTTCTTTCATTCATACATGATGCATAATGGTTTGGGTGTTTACATCATGGACACAAGGTACAGGGTTTGATTCTCACCTTTGAGGGAAATTATCTAAGCTTAAAATAGCTCACAAGGGTAGTTAGCCTAGTACTTACCTATGAACATCATGGAATTCTCAAAGACACTTTGGAATGTCAATCCATGACGTTAAGGTTTTTCAGCATATGGTGAGCACATGACACCATGGTAATAATGGCTGTGTCACATTTTAACAAGAGTGTCAAAATTCAGTGATAACATATAGCCCCATAAAAGCTGAAATGTGAGTTGTGTATCACAAGATGCATACTACATACTCTACAAACATGAATGTAGTAGGGGATGTGTGCACAAATGTGTGTTAAATAATGAAATATAGTTGAATAGAAACACATAGTGGTAGCAGCATTACATGAATGGATCACAAGGACAATTCTAATGTTCCAGAGAGCCCAACCTGATAGGGTCAAACATTTCAAATGATCTCTTGATAGATCTGCTGGAATGACTTGTACATGGCCCACGTCATGTCCAGGAAGAACTGGCCTATCATGTCCCCCATCTGATTCTGGAAGACATCAGTGACAGCATCATAGATCAAGTCCCTCAGGTCCTCTGGCTGGCATGGTGGAGGTCATCGCTGTTGGTCTGCTGCAATGATGGTATGTGCTCTTCCTGGTTCCCTATCATCATTATTATTCTGGTTTCCACCCTGGTCCTTGGAGTCAGACTCTACCAGAGCTGTTCGAGCATGTCATCATCATCCTCAACAGACGGGTGGACTCGCATGACATGACAATAAGTGTACATCCTTACATATTTTTAAAGAAGCAGTAACAGTAAAAGAAATCATCAGTATGCAAAATAGTGTACGAGCCATACACCTTGCACAGTATCCAAGTCTTATGTAAATGATGTGTTACAAATGTAAAAATTAATCCATCAGTTATGTTTCTATGAAAATACGAATATAGGTCAAACTGTAGCATACTACAAACTTATCTGTTATGTAAGTCAGATTGTTGAGGACAACACATTTGCAATATTTTCATGTCATACGTAATGCATGCACATAATGTAATCGATATGGCAAACAATATACCCATAGCCTTATGTGCAAACACACACACATACACACACACACACACACACACACACACACACACACACACACACACACACACAAACACATACACACCATGTAATCATGTGACAACATACTGCATGGCACTACCAATGTAATGTAAGAAAGCTGTCCAGTAATAATGGAAATGTTACAGAACAGTGGTATGAGACATCTGCGTAGTTGTTAGAGAAGCACATAAAATTACCTGTAAAGGAGAATTCAGACACACACACACACACACACACACACACACACACACACACACACACACACACACACACACACACTTAAGCAATCAGTTTGCGTTTCACATGGCAAGGATTATAATAGTCAGAGGTGTGACTACTTCATTACCAAATCAACTTACATGTAGGAAGGTAACAAAACTTAAATGAATAATGAGATACACACCTTGTAATGAGTACAATGACATTTGAACATAATGAAGAAGAAAACATACATGTTATTTGCAATTGAAAACATCAACATTCTTTATAAGCCTGGTATAATGATTGTCTAACAAATATTGCAGTCGTGTAAGGATGTACTCCACATTTATAGGCCACATTATCTCATATTAAGAATTATTTAAAAATACATAAGATAACCTAGATATGTGTACTTATCACATGCTGAACTGAAGGCATATGAAGCAATGTCATCATCACAACACATATATATTAATAATGTCTACACTCACATTAGTGATAAAGCATGCCTAGTAAAATGTTAAACCTCATTAGACACTGTTGTCATTTACAAGAAACACATAAGACCAAGATGACATCAGGTTTTTACAAGTTTGCAAATTACAAATATACATGAGCACTACATACCTACAACAAAAAAACAAACAACATTGCATATAGAGAATATCATTCCATGAAGGTTGCAAGTAGCAGTACAGGTACTAACTATAAGGTACAGAGGATCTGACAACAATGATTAACACACTCATATATGCTGAGGTGTCATTGCAATAATAACACACAACAATAAATCATATGTGACAATGTGACTCATCTAATGCATGTGGTGATAACATGCTTCAAATATGTAATATTATGAAAATTACCTTATACACATATTCAAGTATATTGTTGAAATATATATGCAAATGACTTTAACAGTGTGTTATGGTTAACAGATGATATCACAACATACCTGCATCCAAAACTGAACTGAATGTACTGGTCACATCTGTACACTATGTCAAGTCAAACGTCAGCAAAGTTTTGCTTAGGCCATGGTGTATGTATATAACAGACTTATAAACATGTTGTTGTCAATTCATATATGTGTCCCTGAACTAAGGAATATTACACTGACATGTGTAGGAGCAATATTGAAAAGATGCTCATATTTGTCCTAAGTCCACCCTCTCAATGCATGCAAATATTAAATTGACATTACTACAATACCCCAGTAAATAAAATATAACTAAATACCTAAATACAAAGTAAAGAGTACTATAGCCCCATTAAAATCAGAAGGGAGATTTTGTTGTAACCCAGTAAGGGCATTTATTTATGCAACATCATGTTCAAACAGACTTGTGCAACTAAACCCTTGTGTGAAAAGAAAGGAGCTTAAGTAATGCACAACAGTACAACCCTGACAACATCCATAATAAGGCAGAAGACACTGATTCAGTACTTGAGTAGGCAAGGTATGATAACATGAATTAAGCTTCATTCCACTCTAGTAGATGTAAGTTGTTCACTGCATGATGTTCATACAGAAGAAACAGTAAAAGCTGTGCTATATGCTGTCAGCAGCAAACACACATAAGTTGTATATAAGAAACTGACAGTTAAACTCAGTAAAGGTAAAACACAGCTGATTTTGTTTTAATTGTGTCTCAAACATCCTCACCCCCCTCCAAACGTATTTGACATGGGAATGACATTTACAAATGCAGTGTACACAAAAATATTTGGTTAGCAAAAAGTATACAGTAACACTTAGAAGATATACTTTGTGAATGCATTATGGGAATCTTGGCATCTGATTTGCATGCATGGATTCAATCTGAATAATGCTTTCATATAGGAGAGGGACACATGGTAATGGCCCTACAGGGGAGAAATAGAGCTGAAGATAACACATTCATCTGTCCCTTTGCTGCTCCACAAGGCTGTGCACGTGCTGAATACACAGACCTTGATTCTGAGCACATTCCTCAGCATTTGCATGAATAAAAGGAGAACAATACTAATTTCCAACAGTGATTCTGGGTTCTGAGGTAAAATGGCAGTTAATGTTATGTTAACCCAGTTTGGAAGTAGTCATAATAAAGTAATCAGATTATCAAGCAATGTTACACAGGCCTAGGTATGGTAAAGTTCTTGCATAGAAAGACATTTGTTCTGGTATGCAACTGTATCACATACATAATGTGACATGTAAGTCTGTGCATATGTCAGTAATGAAATAGCTATATATATTCATACAGAAATGTATCTGTATGTTAAACTAATGGAATCTGTACTTATATCTCTATTCATACATATATACATAACTTACAGATATGTGAACAGAGACAGAGAGGGATGTATGTGAATATGTAGATGCCTGCCATGTAATAAATGACATATGCTGAACTGTAGTTTGTCAGATGTTGGCAGCAATCAATATTAGATGACTTGCATTATCCCTAAGTCTGTACACACTGCTACTTAATTGCTATCCTTCATATGGAAAAAAAAACATTGGCATCCGCACAATATGGGAATAAGTTAATCCAGCTCAGAAAATTAACTTACACAAGTTGCACATTAAAAAACAAGCCTAAGTCTCTAACAAGCACATAGCTATGCATTACAAGAATTAAAAATCTGGTGTGAGATTTAAAACCACAAACACAACAGCAGCTGGAATGTAGTGATTTACATTTCCTATCCTGTAAACCCTTTGGCTATACCACAGTCAAGAGAGTACATGTCCAGATGTGCTGTAAATAAAGTGTGATTACACTACTAACTCAGATGGAATGCACGGTCCTCTGCAATGCTCACATATCTTTCTAAGATAGATATTAATGCATCTGACTATTAATCAATTAATATTTAACGCTGAGCATACATATTTTGTACTTAGTACAAGTCACAATGGAAACACAAGGATATCCATGGTAACTATGGAAATGGTATGGAACTGTCAGTGGCATAAAAGAATCATGTACTACACAACAGAGACATTTCCTTACATAATAAACATGCTCCAATGTTTAAAAAAACAACAGAATGATCATGACATGAATTAAAAGACTACTGTGGGCTTCAAAGCAAAAAAAGATAAATAAATAAAGCAGGTAGGAGTGCAGTTACTAATACAGACCAAAAGTGATAAACTATGAGTTATGTCCCAGTGCAGGGATTACAGCCCCACATTTGATCTGTATCCAGTCTGATTGATGTTAAATTTTTCGAGAAGTATTGCATGTGGACACAACACTGAATAGCTAAGACAAACCTTGCATATTTTATCTTTCTGTTTCATTGCAAGGAAATTACACATCCACCAGTGTTATGAAAGTACTTCATATGGTACATTCTTAAAGAATTGCAGATAACGACAACATGCATAGTCATCTGAAACCTATGCACAGCAGGCGTTAATGCACTCTGAAAATAAAATACGTTTACAGATTACTCTCTAAGATAGTACACAACCATGCCACATACTTATATTATCTAAAAGTTACTAAAATGCTTTGTTTAAGATATGCATATCAAGGACTTAGTGGGATTCAAACCTACAGACTATCAATTTTCATATACATTACTTAACTAAACATCATAGTACTTTTCAATGTTTAACAGCTTTTGTGAATTACTAGCACTCCTACTGGGATGTTTCAGACACATGAATTCCTTCATGATACCTTATATTACTTAAATATTCTGCATACCTGCTTCCCTGTCCCAGCTAGTTTGCAGATGACTTCAGTATGCGTTATAGGATAGCCATCAATATTTAACTGTAGCATTTTAATTCCATTACAATCCTCCTACGATATTAATACAATTATTTTATAAGGAATATCTATGATGCCTACTTCATCTAACCACGTATGTTTAGTAAATGATGACAGTAATTACTAGGTGTTAAGATGTGGATTATGCTTCTCTCTGTATGCATCCGTGGGCAGGCATCAAGCCTCTGTGGTCATGTTCTGCACAAGTTCCTATGGTGAAGATCATTGTATTCATACTGGACCTGCATGCCTGTCCTGTCGATCCTGGTATGTCCTTGCAACTCCCTTGTAATCCAGTTCCATATGTTGATCTGTATGTAGTTTGTCGGTCATGCTTCCATTCACTGCTCATGTCCTGCATAGGCAGCCAACGAATTGAGGGTCCACTCTTCAATCCATTTGAGCACTTAGATGCACCACTTTTTGACCTTTTGGTCAACATTTCCTAGAAACTTTTGGGAAAGTATTTGAAAAAACGACTCCAGAAAACTGCTCACTGAGATACCACTCAGACTGAGGCAGAAACTGTATGATAGAAAAATGTATCAAGATCACATTTAAAAAGTGGTCCATATAGGGTAGCAGTCTATTGGTAAGCATTGGCACATGTACAGCATATCCACATACAATGATAACTGGCATATGCATGGTGAACTGTACACTTAGTCAAAGCTAGTGGTTAATGTGTCAAGATTTGTGAACGCATGTGGATGTTTGCAGTTGGGATTCCAAAACATTGTACGCTAATGAACCACATTAATTAAGAATGGCACACATGGTGCTTTATAGGTGTTTATGCTGAACTATCCTCATTGTTAGGTTTAACTGTCTGACTGCACTTATCCATAAGTTAAGCTGCTTGTATTGCTGTTTTAAAGTGCATTACTTATTATCACTCAACTATTTTTAGTGTCCTGTGTGAAACTTCTCTCTCATATTTCATGCATTTTTTGTTTTGAAAAGTATCTGCAAATCAGTATATCAGTTATATAAAGGATGGAGGAAGGATTCCCCAGTATACATGCAAATAGATATATATACGCATCATTATCATTGAAGTTTTCCCCATATGCCAAGGCATGGTTACAAGCAGACCAGTCCTGGGATACTGTAGACCATACCTCTCAACTGCCAAAGATATTTGTGGAATGTCCAGATTTTTGACTCATATTTTTGTTCTGTTTGCCATAAAATTTCTGGTTTTGAGGTAAATCATTAAGGATTGATGTCACTAAATAATGACACAGAATTGAGATTCAGACCATACCGTTTAGAAAATGCATGCTAATACAAAACCTGTTTTTCTATCAATTGTTTGAGTTTAAAAGGGCAATATTTAAAAATCTTCCCTGTGTTTGGGCCATTGTTTCCCATTACTTTGAACTTTATCCAGATTTATTGTTCTAGAGGTTGAGAGGTATGCTGCAGACATGGACGGAATCCACCCATATCCATAGGTATGGCTGCTTCACCTATATATTTATAGTACTGTTTGTGGATAATGAGAATTTATGGGGCTGTCCACAAACTGTATGTTAACCGTCTAATTTGTGCATATTCACTGATGCTTATTCCTTCTATGATAGCTGTTATACTATCCAATGGTACTGGAAGAACCTTAGGATGAGTTTGCATGTAACTTAGTTGTTGTCTTCATATCTAACCATGACTAAAGAACTGTTCATTTTCATAAACTGAATTTGTTCTGCCTTGCTGTTTTAACATGTACAGATACACTCACAGCAAGGGGTTCTCCAATTTGATTCTCAGTGGGATACCTTCTTTGCAGTCTGCATGTCCTCAGTGTGTTTGTGTGAGATTCTTCCAGGTGCTCCAGTTTCCTTCCACATTCCAAAGACATGCAGTAGGTGGATTAGACACTCTAAATTGGTCATAGGTGTGTGTGTGTGTGTGTGTGTGTGTGTGTGTGTGTGTGTGTGTGTGTGTGTGTGTGTGTGTGTGTGTGTGTAATGCCCCAGTTAGTTACTGGGGGGGCTGGTTAAGTAACTTTACTCAAAGTCAAACCCCGAGCCTTCTTTATTAGCAAAGAAGTACCTTACACCACCACACCAACTGCCAGTGTACATCTCAACTGTCCACAATGTCCAGATTTTTCTGCAATATTTTTGGTGTGTTCCTCATATAATTTGTAGTTTTCTGGCAAATCACTGATTTAATTCATTAAATAATGGCAACCATTTCGGCTTCAGACTTCACGTCCTTCAGAAAATACATGGTAATGCAAAGTTTTTTTATTTTACCAACTTTCTAGATTTATATGAGGAATATTTAAAACTTGCCCCTATTTATGAGCTTTTATCTCCCCATTATTTTTGGATTTGTCCAGATTTCTTGTGCTGAGGTTGAGAGGTATTATTGCCATGTCTCCTTTAATTTATTTTGTTTTTGTAAATCATTGAGGATTTTTGTTTGTCAGTGTCAGTCATATAGTTTCCTAGCTGTGTTAGTCAGTGTCAGTGGTGCAAGAGGTAGCATCCATCCATTACTTTTGGTAGAGAAGGTCATGGGTTCTCTTCCCACACCAAAGAGATTGATTGTGGATACTACTGAGTAGCACTGGGGTGCACTCCTGAGTGGGTTATACTTTGGATAACATGCCTAGTAACTGTGAACAAGTTATGGATTTTCCAGTGCTTTCCTATTGCATATCACCAGGACATCATTTTTTTAATGTAAAATAGGCAATTTATCCTTCTACGGGAGCAGTCAATGAATTTGTGGATGAAGCACTGAAATGCGAAATTATTGCCAGCAGCAACCACTTCTTAGCCTGCTGTAATGCATTAAATGCACCTTGCATTTTTTTTCTTGAGATATATTTTGTGGAATCCACAGGAAGGCTTAGAAAACTGTAGGAAATTCTAACATAAAGAGTAAACACAAATGGCTCCTGCAAGTGTTTTCATGACATCGATGGAGCACTAGTCTGACATATTTTACTCTCGTTAGGCGCACACATTGTATTTTGGAATGTGGTGAAGATGCACAGAGTCTGCAATTATCCTACGCTGAACAAGCTGCTACTTGCTTTTGTTTTACCGTCTGTTACAGAAATGCATCCTCTGTTGATGCACCAATGTCTTCCTTTGGCATGCTGCACTGTCTGCAACTTTCTTTTGGAATCTGGCCTTAAATCATGGCATTTAGACTACATGGATAAGCTGCACCTTTTGCTGGATACAAAAATATATCATTATAATTACAAGAACACTCACTACTCTTGTAAACTATTCTTACCTTGAAAAACAATGCACACTATGCAGTGGGAAAATAATAGGGTATGTCTGCAAAAAAAAACAACACATAAATCCTACTACTTACAATGCAATAATCATTGGTCCTGTTCCCCAACCATTCCCTACCACAACTAATGTTTTATATAAGGAAATAATGGGTGTTAAATAAAGCATATTCAGTCAGTGCTGGGCAGTAAGAGGTCAATGAAGAAAACGAGGATCCCCGGAAAGAATATCATTCTGAACTGGGGCAAAATATGGAGCATTCTGTCACCGTGGTCTGTGAAGGTGATCTCATAACGTGGTCATTTTCATTATTTTCAGCACTGAAGCTAAACCCTTTCTTGCAGACTACATTTAAATAAGGTATCTGTTATACATTAAGGTTACTTCAACATATTTTCTTTATTATAAAATCATAATATTTCATAGCTTCATAGTTTTATTTTAAATTAGTATTGGATTTGTATTGAAGCAATCTACCATCCTAACAATGAATAACTTCATAAAAACAGGTCAACATATCACAATAAAAACCCTATAATTATTTGTATTATATACATGGATCAGATGAATCCCATAACATTTTATGAGTCTACTTTGTTTAGTTGAATCTCATTTCACTGAGTTTCATTTCACCCCGACCACTTCGCTGAAAACTCAAATTACTGAAAACTCATTTCACTGAACTGCAGTTAGCATATATGGCACTGTGTAGAGTTCTTTAAGGCAAGTAAAATGTATGTGCCCTTTTCCCCACTGTAGTGGGATCCTGGTGTTAGTATATATAGTTAGGAGGGTGTAGGGGGCTTTGCCCCCAAGTTAGGCTGAGTAGATGTTGTCTTCTGGAAAGAGTTAGTCATTGGTATTGCAGCTATGCTTGTCTATTGTTTAAAATGCATTCTTGTGAAGTTTTTGGTAAAATACAATATAAAACAAATAAGGTGGGAGGCTACAACCCCCACACCCCCAATGTGGGAGGGCTATGCCCCCCACAAGCCCCTAACTATATATACTAACTCCAGGATCGCACTACAGTGGGGAAAAGGGCATATACCTTTTACTTGCCTTACAGTACTCTACACAGTGCCATATATACTAAGTTCAGTTCAGTGAAATGAGTTTTCAGTAATTTGTTTTCAGCGATGTGGTCGGGGTGAAATGAGATTCAATGAAACAAAGTAGACCCCATTTTATGCATATAGCTGCCCAAGAAGGATAAGAGTGAATACATTCTCTTTAACATAACCGTAGAGAATTTCATAATATTGCCTTCAAAATGCACACTGCTTTACATATTTATGCCCACTCTTTGGAATCCTATTAGCTGTACCATCAATCCTGAAGGAAACATTAATCATTCAAGAAATCCGAGGTAGAAACATGTAACTTTTCTAGAAGATGTCCACATTATGCCTCCTACTCCCGTGCTATCAAGGTTTTCACAATGCTACCACCCCATGACTTAGCTCACTATGAGTACATCATTTCCTGCTATGGAACTATCTTCACAAACTCTCAAAATCCAAAATTTACAATGCCTTGGAAAGACATTATGCAATACTTTTCTACATCTTAAATAATTTGTTCCAGTGGGTTGTGGTCCTAAGACAATCCCGGAACATATGCATTATATCAAGTTCTTTCTGTCCACATCTTCAATGATTACTATTACTGATCAATAAGCATGTGGAGGAGAGAGGAAAATAATGAACCAGATGTATGCAATCTGCAATTACTGATTCTTTAATTCGGACAATTTGTCTAATAAATCAAAACTATTCCATATATCATGCCAGCCATTAAGTTATAAGCTACCTTTTTTGTTTTCCTTTCATCTATTCAGGCCCAGTTTAAGGATTTCTCTTCCCTTCTTTTTCACATATTCCTGTAAATCAAACTAGCTGCCCTCTTCTTATCACTTTGCTACTTAGAGAATAACAGAGTTCCACCCCAACCCCCTTTTATACTACTTCAGTATTTCCCTTCTAACTGCCATAATCTGTTCATAGGTGAGACAATGACTGTGTCTCAAACTGTATTTACCCTGCAGTTGTTTAAATGATTTTATCATCCTTGAACTCAGATTTTCCTCAAATTGATTCCAAACTTTTATAGCTTTGCTGATCAGTTCCATCCTACAGCTGACAGATACATTATTATCTTCAGATGGTCCTAAATTGATATTGTGCATCTTATGCCCTTTCTACTATCCCTCAACTGTAGCACATTCCTGTTCCAGGTACTACGCTATTCATGTGAGAGCTAGTCAGCCTGGTATGGTCCCACACTTTCACATTTTTCCTTGTCTCTTTTCCAGCAATTTTATTAACTGAGCTACATTAAATACGCCATATCAGACAATCACTACCACACTACAATTCTGGAAAGCCACACTTTTATAACTAAAATCCTCTTTCTTACCTATCTCATTCATTAGTTCCTATATTTTCCTCATGTGTGGGTATCAATACCAGAAAATTGCTGGTACATAAAAAAGAAGCAAAATTATTATGCTGACTGCTTTAATTTTATCTAATAGCATATTAAAGGCCCGGAATTTACCAAACAATTATTTCTTTAGTGTCTGTTCTAGATGCTATAAATTCAGTTCAAGTGTTTTCACTTGCATTCCCCACATTTAGCCCAATGAATTGTTGGAACATTTTGTTACCTTAACCCACACATTTCCATTTGACCACAATGAATTGTTGGAATATTTTGTTACCTTAACCCACACATTTCCATTTGACCACAATGAATTGTTGGAATATTTTGTTACCTTAACCCACACATTTCCATTTGACCACAATGAATTGTTGGAATATTTTGTTACCTTAACCCACACATTTCCATTTGACCACAATGAATTGTTGGACTATTTTGTTACCTTAACCCACACATTTCCATTTGACCACAATGAATTGTTGGAATATTTTGTTACCTTAACCCACACATTTCCATTTGACCACAATGAATTGTTGGAATATTTTGTTACCTTAACCCACACATTTCCATTTGACCACAATGAATTGTTGGAATATTTTGTTACCTTAACCCACACATTTCCATTTGACCACAATGAATTGTTGGAATATTTTGTTACCTTAACCCACACATTTCCATTTGACCACAATGAATTGTTGGAATATTTTGTTACCTTAACCCACACATTTCCATTTGACCACAATGAATTGTTGGAATATTTTGTTACCTTAACCCACACATTTCCATTTGACCACAATGAATTGTTGGAATATTTTGTTACCTTAACCCACACATTTCCATTTGACCACAATGAATTGTTGGAATATTTTGTTACCTTAACCCACACATTTCCATTTGACCACAATGAATTGTTGGAATATTTTGTTACCTTAACCCACACATTTCCATTTGACCACAATGAATTGTTGGAATATTTTGTTACCTTAACCCACACATTTCCATTTGACCACAATGAATTGTTGGAATATTTTGTTACCTTAACCCACACATTTCCATTTGACCACAATGAATTGTTGGAATATTTTGTTACCTTAACCCACACATTTCCATTTGACCACAATGAATTGTTGGAATATTTTGTTACCTTAACCCACACATTTCCATTTGACCACAATGAATTGTTGGAATATTTTGTTACCTTAACCCACACATTTCCATTTGACCACAATGAATTGTTGGAATATTTTGTTACCTTAACCCACACATTTCCATTTGACCACAATGAATTGTTGGAATATTTTGTTACCTTAACCCACACATTTCCATTTGACCACAATGAATTGTTGGAATATTTTGTTACCTTAACCCACACATTTCCATTTGACCACAATGAATTGTTGGAATATTTTGTTACCTTAACCCACACATTTCCATTTGACCACAATGAATTGTTGGAATATTTTGTTACCTTAACCCACACATTTCCATTTGACCACAATGAATTGTTGGAATATTTTGTTACCTTAACCCACACATTTCCATTTGACCACAATGAATTGTTGGAATATTTTGTTACCTTAACCCACACATTTCCATTTGACCACAATGAATTGTTGGAATATTTTGTTACCTTAACCCACACATTTCCATTTGACCACAATGAATTGTTGGAATATTTTGTTACCTTAACCCACACATTTCCATTTGACCACAATGAATTGTTGGAATATTTTGTTACCTTAACCCACACATTTCCATTTGACCACAATGAATTGTTGGAATATTTTGTTACCTTAACCCACACATTTCCATTTGACCACAATGAATTGTTGGAATATTTTGTTACCTTAACCCACACATTTCCATTTGACCACAATGAATTGTTGGAATATTTTGTTACCTTAACCCACACATTTCCATTTGACCACAATGAATTGTTGGAATATTTTGTTACCTTAACCCACACATTTCCATTTGACCACAATGAATTGTTGGAATATTTTGTTACCTTAACCCACACATTTCCATTTGACCACAATGAATTGTTGGAATATTTTGTTACCTTAACCCACACATTTCCATTTGACCACAATGAATTGTTGGAATATTTTGTTACCTTAACCCACACATTTCCATTTGACCACAATGAATTGTTGGAATATTTTGTTACCTTAACCCACACATTTCCATTTGACCACAATGAATTGTTGGAATATTTTGTTACCTTAACCCACACATTTCCATTTGACCACAATGAATTGTTGGAATATTTTGTTACCTTAACCCACACATTTCCATTTGACCACAATGAATTGTTGGAATATTTTGTTACCTTAACCCACACATTTCCATTTGACCACAATGAATTGTTGGAATATTTTGTTACCTTAACCCACACATTTCCATTTGACCACAATGAATTGTTGGAATATTTTGTTACCTTAACCCACACATTTCCATTTGACCACAATGAATTGTTGGAATATTTTGTTACCTTAACCCACACATTTCCATTTGACCACAATGAATTGTTGGAATATTTTGTTACCTTAACCCACACATTTCCATTTGACCACAATGAATTGTTGGAATATTTTGTTACCTTAACCCACACATTTCCATTTGACCACAATGAATTGTTGGAATATTTTGTTACCTTAACCCACACATTTCCATTTGACCACAATGAATTGTTGGAATATTTTGTTACCTTAACCCACACATTTCCATTTGACCACAATGAATTGTTGGAATATTTTGTTACCTTAACCCACACATTTCCATTTGACCACAATGAATTGTTGGAATATTTTGTTACCTTAACCCACACATTTCCATTTGACCACAATGAATTGTTGGAATATTTTGTTACCTTAACCCACACATTTCCATTTGACCACAATGAATTGTTGGAATATTTTGTTACCTTAACCCACACATTTCCATTTGACCACAATGAATTGTTGGAATATTTTGTTACCTTAACCCACACATTTCCATTTGACCACAATGAATTGTTGGAATATTTTGTTACCTTAACCCACACATTTCCATTTGACCACAATGAATTGTTGGAATATTTTGTTACCTTAACCCACACATTTCCATTTGACCACAATGAATTGTTGGAATATTTTGTTACCTTAACCCACACATTTCCATTTGACCACAATGAATTGTTGGAATATTTTGTTACCTTAACCCACACATTTCCATTTGACCACAATGAATTGTTGGAATATTTTGTTACCTTAACCCACACATTTCCATTTGACCACAATGAATTGTTGGAATATTTTGTTACCTTAACCCACACATTTCCATTTGACCACAATGAATTGTTGGAATATTTTGTTACCTTAACCCACACATTTCCATTTGACCACAATGAATTGTTGGAATATTTTGTTACCTTAACCCACACATTTCCATTTGACCACAATGAATTGTTGGAATATTTTGTTACCTTAACCCACACATTTCCATTTGACCACAATGAATTGTTGGAATATTTTGTTACCTTAACCCACACATTTCCATTTGACCACAATGAATTGTTGGAATATTTTGTTACCTTAACCCACACATTTCCATTTGACCACAATGAATTGTTGGAATATTTTGTTACCTTAACCCACACATTTCCATTTGACCACAATGAATTGTTGGAATATTTTGTTACCTTAACCCACACATTTCCATTTGACCACAATGAATTGTTGGAATATTTTGTTACCTTAACCCACACATTTCCATTTGACCACAATGAATTGTTGGAATATTTTGTTACCTTAACCCACACATTTCCATTTGACCACAATGAATTGTTGGAATATTTTGTTACCTTAACCCACACATTTCCATTTGACCACAATGAATTGTTGGAATATTTTGTTACCTTAACCCACACATTTCCATTTGACCACAATGAATTGTTGGAATATTTTGTTACCTTAACCCACACATTTCCATTTGACCACAATGAATTGTTGGAATATTTTGTTACCTTAACCCACACATTTCCATTTGACCACAATGAATTGTTGGAATATTTTGTTACCTTAACCCACACATTTCCATTTGACCACAATGAATTGTTGGAATATTTTGTTACCTTAACCCACACATTTCCATTTGACCACAATGAATTGTTGGAATATTTTGTTACCTTAACCCACACATTTCCATTTGACCACAATGAATTGTTGGAATATTTTGTTACCTTAACCCACACATTTCCATTTGACCACAATGAATTGTTGGAATATTTTGTTACCTTAACCCACACATTTCCATTTGACCACAATGAATTGTTGGAATATTTTGTTACCTTAACCCACACATTTCCATTTGACCACAATGAATTGTTGGAATATTTTGTTACCTTAACCCACACATTTCCATTTGACCACAATGAATTGTTGGAATATTTTGTTACCTTAACCCACACATTTCCATTTGACCACAATGAATTGTTGGAATATTTTGTTACCTTAACCCACACATTTCCATTTGACCACAATGAATTGTTGGAATATTTTGTTACCTTAACCCACACATTTCCATTTGACCACAATGAATTGTTGGAATATTTTGTTACCTTAACCCACACATTTCCATTTGACCACAATGAATTGTTGGAATATTTTGTTACCTTAACCCACACATTTCCATTTGACCACAATGAATTGTTGGAATATTTTGTTACCTTAACCCACACATTTCCATTTGACCACAATGAATTGTTGGAATATTTTGTTACCTTAACCCACACATTTCCATTTGACCACAATGAATTGTTGGAATATTTTGTTACCTTAACCCACACATTTCCATTTGACCACAATGAATTGTTGGAATATTTTGTTACCTTAACCCACACATTTCCATTTGACCACAATGAATTGTTGGAATATTTTGTTACCTTAACCCACACATTTCCATTTGACCACAATGAATTGTTGGAATATTTTGTTACCTTAACCCACACATTTCCATTTGACCACAATGAATTGTTGGAATATTTTGTTACCTTAACCCACACATTTCCATTTGACCACAATGAATTGTTGGAATATTTTGTTACCTTAACCCACACATTTCCATTTGACCACAATGAATTGTTGGAATATTTTGTTACCTTAACCCACACATTTCCATTTGACCACAATGAATTGTTGGAATATTTTGTTACCTTAACCCACACATTTCCATTTGACCACAATGAATTGTTGGAATATTTTGTTACCTTAACCCACACATTTCCATTTGACCACAATGAATTGTTGGAATATTTTGTTACCTTAACCCACACATTTCCATTTGACCACAATGAATTGTTGGAATATTTTGTTACCTTAACCCACACATTTCCATTTGACCACAATGAATTGTTGGAATATTTTGTTACCTTAACCCACACATTTCCATTTGACCACAATGAATTGTTGGAATATTTTGTTACCTTAACCCACACATTTCCATTTGACCACAATGAATTGTTGGAATATTTTGTTACCTTAACCCACACATTTCCATTTGACCACAATGAATTGTTGGAATATTTTGTTACCTTAACCCACACATTTCCATTTGACCACAATGAATTGTTGGAATATTTTGTTACCTTAACCCACACATTTCCATTTGACCACAATGAATTGTTGGAATATTTTGTTACCTTAACCCACACATTTCCATTTGACCACAATGAATTGTTGGAATATTTTGTTACCTTAACCCACACATTTCCATTTGACCACAATGAATTGTTGGAATATTTTGTTACCTTAACCCACACATTTCCATTTGACCACAATGAATTGTTGGAATATTTTGTTACCTTAACCCACACATTTCCATTTGACCACAATGAATTGTTGGAATATTTTGTTACCTTAACCCACACATTTCCATTTGACCACAATGAATTGTTGGAATATTTTGTTACCTTAACCCACACATTTCCATTTGACCACAATGAATTGTTGGAATATTTTGTTACCTTAACCCACACATTTCCATTTGACCACAATGAATTGTTGGAATATTTTGTTACCTTAACCCACACATTTCCATTTGACCACAATGAATTGTTGGAATATTTTGTTACCTTAACCCACACATTTCCATTTGACCACAATGAATTGTTGGAATATTTTGTTACCTTAACCCACACATTTCCATTTGACCACAATGAATTGTTGGAATATTTTGTTACCTTAACCCACACATTTCCATTTGACCACAATGAATTGTTGGAATATTTTGTTACCTTAACCCACACATTTCCATTTGACCACAATGAATTGTTGGAATATTTTGTTACCTTAACCCACACATTTCCATTTGACCACAATGAATTGTTGGAATATTTTGTTACCTTAACCCACACATTTCCATTTGACCACAATGAATTGTTGGAATATTTTGTTACCTTAACCCACACATTTCCATTTGACCACAATGAATTGTTGGAATATTTTGTTACCTTAACCCACACATTTCCATTTGACCACAATGAATTGTTGGAATATTTTGTTACCTTAACCCACACATTTCCATTTGACCACAATGAATTGTTGGAATATTTTGTTACCTTAACCCACACATTTCCATTTGACCACAATGAATTGTTGGAATATTTTGTTACCTTAACCCACACATTTCCATTTGACCACAATGAATTGTTGGAATATTTTGTTACCTTAACCCACACATTTCCATTTGACCACAATGAATTGTTGGAATATTTTGTTACCTTAACCCACACATTTCCATTTGACCACAATGAATTGTTGGAATATTTTGTTACCTTAACCCACACATTTCCATTTGACCACAATGAATTGTTGGAATATTTTGTTACCTTAACCCACACATTTCCATTTGACCACAATGAATTGTTGGAATATTTTGTTACCTTAACCCACACATTTCCATTTGACCACAATGAATTGTTGGAATATTTTGTTACCTTAACCCACACATTTCCATTTGACCACAATGAATTGTTGGAATATTTTGTTACCTTAACCCACACATTTCCATTTGACCACAATGAATTGTTGGAATATTTTGTTACCTTAACCCACACATTTCCATTTGACCACAATGAATTGTTGGAATATTTTGTTACCTTAACCCACACATTTCCATTTGACCATTACTTTTCATTATTATCACCATCGCTGTTTTGTCTTTCTTAGCCCTGACCTTTCCCTAAAGTGCCTGTAACCTTTTGATCATTGTGATCTGAAATACCTGCTATAATACTAAGTTATGTTTATTACTAATTAATAGACAAGCAAAGACCTAACACGTAAAAGGAGCTTTTTACTCTTTGCTCCATCTTTGTTCCCTCTGCAACATTGACAGGTCTTTCCCAAACTTGTATTTCAGCTTGTCCATTACTGTGATAAATACACCTGAAGAAAGTGTACATTCCTGCCTGGTACCACTCTCAGGCTGTCCATTTTTACAGATGCCCTCAGTGGAGGGTCAGTATATAGCTTCTGATATCACAGTTATTTCCAGATTGTCTCCTAACCATGGCTTTAAAGAGAAACTCCCATTATATGGTGTAAAAGTCCTTCCTAATATCAAACAACACAATACCCATATCTTATCACCTCTTCCCATGTTTATCCAAGTGGACTACCAATCTTCACTAGTTTTTAGAAATAGGTTACCAGCTACTTTACTGGACATCATTTAGTGGATAGCCATACCATCTCCTATGACTGTACCACCCTTCAATCCACATTTGTTCTTTCTCATTCACTGTTTCATTTCTGCTACTTAAAAATTCCCATATCCTTCTCATTTATATAGTGCTCCAAAATAGCCTTTAAGTACCAGATGTTTCTGTTACCCTAGCCATCATCCTTGTTACCTCCTTTAGTGTAACATCATTTCTCTCTCTCTGCCTCTCTTTTGTTCTCTGCCTGAAAAGCCATGATATACTTATTGGTACCCATCTGCAGGGACCTATGAAATATCCATATCAGCTCCCCCTTTTCCCACAGCCTGCTTTATAATTTACTTACATTCTTTGCTAATGCTTTAGTTGCGTCTCCTATAGACAGAGTACCTTGCATTGGTTTTATCTACATAAAGCATTTCCTCCTAATTGAGTTTGATTTATCCACTACATTTCTTGAAAGTATACTTACATTGCCTTCTAAGTAGACCTCTTGGATTTCCTTCCAGTCAACAGTTCTTCCTTGCTGCTGAGTCTCTTCCCCAGTAGATGGACTTTCTAAGGGCATATTCTTGGGTGTCAAGGACCAACATACAGATGGATTGCTGGTACTGGTGGGTAGTAAAGATAGAACTCAGGAATGTTTACAGAACCCACTCACTCTGGCAGTGTAAAAAGACAATTTCCAGTTCCATACATGCTGATTTATACTTCCTGTGTGAATCTGAGCAACCGACAATGCATTCAAGTGCAATTTAGTGACATTTGCATCAATACAAATCTTATCTTACCCTGGTATCCAGAGCAGAGTCAGATCTTTGTGGACCCAAGTCTGAACCTGACACAAAAATATCCCTCAAGTTTACACTCATCAAATATACATGCATAATTTTCACACCATGTAGCTTTTCAAACTCTTCAAATATGGGAAGAGCCAGAAGTCACATCACCAGTAGATGTGAAACTGAAATTTGCATCCTGAATGAAAAATAATTCCCTCAATGTACATTTACATGCTTCATACTCAACATTTTGGTCCATAATATTAACTTTCTTCCCCAAGCAACTCCCCTTTGTCTTTATCTAATTTTGTAGAGAAGTACAATTAATATTTCTAAAAAAAAAACATATACAATAGCTTGTCTTTGTTACTGTGAAAGAAAACATGTGGTAAGCACAAATACTGCAGGGACTGTTTTAAATCATATTGATAGATGCAACAATTCACATAATTTGAACAACAGAAATAACAACAGCACCTCAAATGGCACTGATACCTCTACTCCAAACAAGCCAAGATGCGGAAGAGGATTTTAGATTAAACATGGTGTCCAATTCCCTTTCACTCTCCATGGTTCAATACTTGTACCCCAATGGTTCAATCTTAGGGGCTGTCAGTTAAACATGTGTCATACTAAGACCTGCAATGATACAAATGTCACACATAAATAGTAATCCAACTGTAGGGCTCATAGCTAGCCTTTTAAACCCACTGAAGACCAGCATTACTTCTTTGTAATATATGGCAGGACCAATTGGCATAATGGTTAAGGTCTTCACCTCCCATGCACAAGGTACAAGGTTTAACATTGACCTCTGGCCAATGCCTGTTTGGGGCTTGCATTTTCTCTGTGTGGATCTGTGGGGGTTGTTCCATCTTCAGAAAATATGCTGAGCATTTCCATCTCAAACTCCCCAAAGTCTGGAGCTATGGGCAGCAGCACAGACTCTACATGGTGCCCTATAGGGAGAAGAGTTGTATAAACCAACTGCTTTGGGCATCTACTGTTGCTTAATATCCACAGGATAGGAGAACACAAATCACAGACTGCACACTGTGGCAGCACTAGCCACTCGACAGTGTAAAAAAATACATATCAATATCTATCGATATCTAATCTATCTATATATATATATATATATGGTTCTGGGTTACAACATCGACAGATGACAAGACTGACAACGAAATCACCAATGCCAGAGGATCGACGGATGAAAACGCCGACGCGGAGAACACCGACATGGGGAAAGGATGTGTAAGTATGCGGTAATGACGGACGTTAGGGTGCGAGTAAGGTAAGTGTGCGATGTTGACGGTCTGTAGGGGTAGGGGTGGGTTAAGTGAGTTAGGGTTAGGGCGCAGGTTAGGTAAGGGTGCAGTAGTGAATTTTTTTGGGTTAGGGGCGGGTTAAGTGAGTTAGGGTTAGGGAGCGGGTTAGGTAAGGGTGCAGTAGTGAATTTTTTTGGGTTGGGGCGGGTTAAGTGAGTTAGGGTTAGGGCGCGGGTTAGGTTAGTGTGCGATAGTGATGGACCTTAGGGTTAGGGTTTTGGTTAGGGTTGTAGATCGTTGTGTATGTAAAGTTTAGTGTTTGTTTGTTAGGATTTAGGTGTGCTTGTGTTGTGTGTGTGGTTTTTGGACAGGGGATTTGTTTTGTTTATTGGTTGTTGTGATGATGTGTTGCGTGTGTGAGGTGTCGTTGTCGGTGTTATGTGCTGTCGATGTTGTAACCTAGAACCATATATATATATATATATATATATATATATATATATATATATATATATATATATATGTATGTATAGGTGATTTGGTCATGTTGACTAATGTTGCTAAATGGGTATTTGCTGGTAATTACTGGATTTAGGACCTGAACTACTCCAGGGACGAATGGAGGAGGGACATATGTGCCCCTATTGGCCAGTATGTGCCTAGCCAGCAGCCCGGGTTCAATAAGCTACTGACTGGCAGCTGTTACCTGGAATAGCTCTGCTGAGCAAAAGCTGTACATAAAACCATCAACCTGAAGAAGTGCTACACTCAATGTAGGTTTGCTGATAGGACACAGCTTGGAAGTATCTGACAGGATGGTAATGAGGAGGCTGGACATCCTATGTATCCAGGAGACAAGATGGAAGGGCAGTGAAACAATCTTGGGATTCAGAGTCTACTACGCAGGTGGAGAACAGACTAGAAATGAGTCTACTACTCAGGAGAAGGATAGGCTAGGTTTTGGACCTGTGGTGTGGGAGGGACTTCAGATGGCAATTAGTGAAATGACATAAAGAAACTATATCAGTTTTCAAAGCAAAGACAGAAAGGTAAAGAAGACAGTTAAACACCCTTCATAAATGATGTCAGCAACAACCTGGTCATCAGTCCACAGGACATCAAAAGCAGATGGAAGGATTACTTCCAGCAGCTTCTGAATGAAGAAAACCCCACAGAAGCCGTATTGTTCCAGACACAGCCTACAATGAGAAAAGAGTAGGAACCCACTATAGTAGAAGTAAGAACAGCACTAAGGAAAATTAAGTCAGGAAAACAACAGTCTCAGATGAGGCTATAGCAGATATGATAAAGATGCTGGGTGAGATAGGGGAGAAATGGTTCCTGATGGTACTCATAGCAGTATGTAGAGAAAGACATATCACAGATGACTGGAGAATAATCATACTAGTGACAGTGTTCAAGAACAAAGGGGACATTCACAAACAACTGTAGGCAGTACAGATATATCAGACTCCTGTTAAATTGCATGACATTTCTGGAGAAAGTGGTTGATAAATGAATAGGCAGAGTTGGAGAAAGTAAGATGAGAGATGAGCAGTTCAGATTCAGATCAGGATGCAGTACAATTGACCTGATGTTTGCAGTCAGACTTATCGTTGAGAAGAAACTTGAGATGAGGAACAAGTCCAATTGAGCATCCTTAGTCTTGGAGAAAGCATTTGACAAGGTCTCAAGAAAGCTGATTTCAGCAGTCCTGCATTGGGTCAAACTCCCAGAAACACTGACAGAATTAGTGCAATCTATGGACAAGGACCCCCTCGCTCAAGTACAAAAAGTGTTTGGTCACAGAGAGGAGTTCCCAGTGGGAGTGGGTGTACACCAGGGTTCAGCTCTGAGTTCACTGCTGTTCATACTGGTGATGGACTAAATTAGCAAAAAGGTCGTAGGGGACAGAGTAATAAAGCTACTGTATGCAGATAGTGTGGAATTACAAGCAGACTCTGAGCAAGAACTTCAGCGAAGTATGGTGAATGGAATGGAAAACTGAAGTCACATGGGATGAAACTGAGTACAGGTAAGTCAATTGTAATGGCAGCAAATGTTGGAGTTCAGAAGAAGCTGAGAATTGAGATAGAAGGGAAATAGTGGAACAGGTCAACAGCTCCAAGTGTCTGGGAGGAGTGGTTGAGGAGAAGGGAAGTCTGAATGAGGAGGTCAAAATTAGAATCAGAGGGTCTGCAGCTAACTGGCAGAGAGTGTCATGTGTAGTATATGACAAAATAATGCCAAAGAAGCTAAAAAGTAAGGTGTACAAAATAGTGATGTGACCAGTACTACTGTATGGTGCAGAAACTTGAGCAGTGAAGGCAGAGCAGCTGAGGAAGTTAGAGGTGATGGGGATGAAGTTCCTCAAATGGGTGCTAGGATGCACACTGTGGGATAGACAAAGTAATGAGGATATAAGAGCAGAATCCAAAGTAGCTCCAATTGCAGGAATGGTCAAAGAGAACAGATTACAGTGGTTTGGGCACATGTGCAGGAAAGCAGAAGATAATCTAGTGAAGAAGATTTGAGACAGACAGGAAGAAGGCAAGAAGAAACAAGGGCATCCAACAAAAAGGTTGATGGATTGTGTGAGTAAAGATCTGTGACAGTCATACAAGGAATGCAGGAGAGTGGTATTGAGCAGAGAGTGTTGGCAACAGTGACATGACACACTGACCCCATGTAGAAAAGGGGAAAAAAGGGGTTGATGATGATGGCAATATCTGTCAATCCTGAAAATATCTCCAACCAATCTTGGCTGCTGGTACTAGTAGATTTCTCTGAAGTATTCCCTGAGTAGCAATTCCTGTAGTAATCTCTACGGCCTTATAGACAACTCATGACTTTTGTCACTTCCCTGGTAAATTTCATTTTGTTTGAGCCTTATATATTTTATTTTCTCCCAAGTCCACTTCTTCTAGCTTTGGACCTGTTTAATACGTTACTTTCCTTTGGGGATCATGGGCTTCTTGCCCTGCACCAAATCCTGGTAATTTACCTACCACCCTGCTCTCTTCCCCTTGTCAGGTTGACTTGTATCATACTATCAGCAGTCTCACTTTGAGGGGATTGTAGACTAGGGAAACCAAAATATGTCATTTATGCTTATTCATCTCACACGCCTTTGTCAGCATGTTTTTCTCCATCTGCCTCTATGACTAAGTTCTCTGGATAGAGCAAGCCCACTCCATAATGACCACAAACATTTTTTTAACAATTGGGTATTATAATGAAGATATACCTATTCCACAGTTGTCCACAATGTGTCTTCCTATTAACAGTCAGACAGTCCCTGGTTTTGGCCACATGAGTTATAAACAGGATGTGCTAAGGAGAGCAGAAGAAGATCTGCTTCTTTCATATTCCACATTCTTTAAGGAGGGGTATGCATTGCCTCCTTAATCAAATCTTCAAAGAATGGTCATAGTTCCTTGTTGCTCATTAACTATGGAACTCCCTTTATGTTTGTGTTAAAGTGCAGAACGAGTCTCCAGATCATTGTTCTTTCTGTCTTGCTGCTTTGGTGTTTTCTGTAGACCAGTGAATGTTTTTCTGCTCCTCCTGCACTGACATTAATTTTCTTCACAGCTGTTCATTTTTTCCTGTTGGTGGATGACAGCTCTGTGGTAGGCCTCAATCTCAGCAACCAAAAGTGTCATTCTCTTACTGTATAACTAGCTTTTTGCCAGGAAAAGTATTTCTTTAAAACTTTCTAAAAGCAATACCTGCTGCAGCGTGAATGGAGTGATTGTAGATATTCTCATAACTTTATTTTTTACAGAAAACATAGAATCTAGTAAGCTATATATCTTGGTATGGCTGTGATGGAGGACAAAGCTGACATTCCTTAACCCATGTTAAGCTAATCATCCCCCATTTTATACTTGTTTTGAAAAAGTTCTGACCTATATCAAATGTAAAATTTATTTGTGTGCATATGTGTATGTGTGTTATATGAAAGTAATCAGATGTTTAGGGTGCCAGGTTGATTTATTTCATGAGTTTATGCTTATTGACGATGTGAATATGCATTGTGGTAATAAATTGAAAAGAGTGTTTATTAATAATGCTAAAGTTAAATGATTAAGCAAGGAGAAAATGTTGAAATGCTGTTGCAATCTTGGAGAAACTGATTTCACACAAACAGTCTGTCTCAAAGGATTCCATTGCTTCTTGCAGAAATTTACAGCATATCAGACCTCAGCATCATGCAAGCCTGAATGCTGAATCTTTCGTATCTGGTGCAAACAGTGCACTCCGACAGAAAAAAAAAGTGTGGTACAGAAAAGTACTATAACTATAGAGGAAACCTTTAAGCAATTGCAGATGGTCAGAATGGTCAGCAAAATGTCACTAATAATGATTAATAACAGGGGCAAGGATCCCATATGGCAAATGGAAAGCAGAGAGAGAAAAAGGCAAATGCTAATAATTTTAAAGGTGGGTCAATGAACAGCAGTCACATCCTACAATTTTCTGAAAGTGCAGTTCAGCAGCTGGTTTGATCTATAATGTGATAAACTGAGCAAAATAAATTAAAGAAACAGTGATACAATGAATAAACAGGATCTGAATGAAACCTAATACACAAATCATACCTTCTTGATGGTGCTAGAGATGAATATTAACAGAATGGGTAATAAGGGAGCAATTACATGGGGTGTGTTTGTATATTTGCTTCTTCTGCAAAGAAAAAACAGGTTTTGTATTCAACTGGCTTGTTATATTCTTTCAATTACAGAACTCTAAAATCTGCTTTGTTTTTTTTTTTTTTTTTTGCAGTCATGACAAAAAACACTCAAACCAAAAATTGTATTTATTTATTTTTTTATTTTATTTATTTATCCTTTGTTGACCAGTTTAGTCTCATTAGGCTAGGGGGATCTGAAGGAAAATGCAGAAAGCCACCAGTTATGCCCATCCCATAGGATTTAATGACCTAGTTTCTATAGCTTACTGGCAAATAAATAATTCTATATATAATTTATTTCAGATTATAGTGTAACTGCAGCCCAAAATTACTCTGAGATGATTTTTGTTAAAGCATAAATGCATCTGATGCTCTAATCCTAAGAGCACAATGTAAGATATTCACTGAAAGGAGGAGATGCAGCTGACCCAAAGATCATTCCATCAACAAGGCTACAGTCATGCCATTGGCTGTATTCCTAATGTCACATGATGACTGAAATCTCACTGATCTCTACCACTGTTTTCTCTGCACCATCAAAAAGCAGTTGTCATAAGAAGCCTGTGCAAAGTGAACTCTGAATGGAATGTTTGCACTACAGAAAGCCTGAGTGGCATTTTTGCCATGCTAGTAAAGAAGTATTTTTTAACACTGAAACTAAATTCTAAAACAAATGACATTGACCCAATGAACGAATGATTGCTTGATGATTACAATTTGATAAGCACATAAATTCATAAATGTCTATGCCATTTTTCTTTTTTTCCTGTGGATACCCGAGGTGGGTTTTAACTATATATTACCAACAGCTTTAGAACTCCATTTTCTTTTTGCTAATTGCCAGCTGAAATGACTGTCAAACATCTCCACAGCTGCATGTATCTGAATAAAAGATAGTACGTAACTTCTAGGTATACTAGACTATGCATTGGCACCCTAACTACCTTGGTGCTTTTTCACAGGTTCTTAGTAAGTACTAGGCTAGCCTCCCTTGTAGGGCATTTTAAGCCTAGCCAATTTACCTTTTTGTGCCCAAAATAACCTATCCCATTTTGTTACAGATTGGCCTTACCCATCCCACGATTGATAATAATATATTACCCCTAATAAGTTTAAAAGGGATTGTATCATAGATAATTTGAGGGTAACATATGCGTGGTATAAAACATTTAGGAACTGCATCTGTCCATTGGTAGTACAGGGGCCAGTCCTGGGGTAAATTTTCTGTTTCCCATCCATAGATCTAAGTTGTACTTGAAAATGGACAGGGATGAACTTTGTTTTATGTGGATGGGGAGTCTGTTCCATACCGGTGGTATCCTCTGCAAAATACACCTATTCATCACAACTGTTCTGCTGATTTTAATGTTGATATTATTGTATTAAGGTTTCACTCCTGAGTACTTATGCAGGATGCTAATAGTAATTCATAATGTAAACCTTTAGCTACATTACACAGTCCACGGATAATTTATAGATGACCATGTGACTTTGTTCAAATTTTTCTTCAGTTTTCCATTGAACAATAGGGTTTAACTGATAGAGAGTATATTAAGTTTCCTTCTTTATAACTGATTTGGTGACCAAATTAACTCATGCTGACTTTTCAATGACATGGGATTACTTAAAAAAAACCCAACCTAGTAATTGCTCAGTTAATTAAGAACTTTGTAATGCATTCCTTTTATCACATAGTTGTCTCCATCTTCCTTTCTCCCTCTCTTGCAAGGAATATACCTTCATGCCCTAGAAATCACACTGCTGAATTAAACTGCTAATGCTGTGAAAACTATCCTTTGCTTAGCAATACTGTTCATACTTTTTTATAGTTTTCATTCAGTTCTTTGAGTATACTTGCTCTAGGTCTTTAAGACTCTTACTTCTCAGCAGCTATCTGGTATTAGCTTAAAAATAAATAGTAGTATGTGTGGTCTTTCTTCCTGTAAACCAACTATTTGCTTTACTTTGGCAAAGTAGTAGCATTGCTCTATTAATACAGTGTCTTCCAAGTGAAAACGGAATAGTTAACTTAAAAGAAAGAATACTATATGTGGTCTTTCTTCATGTAAATGAACTATTTGCTTTACTTCAGCAAACAGTAAAAGTGCTGTATTAAATTGTGTTTGAAGGGAAAACTGCAACTCTCCTTTTTTGTGCAAACCTTACCTTCTAATTGTGAAAGGATTCTGAATAACACTAAATGCACATTTCACCATTCTAGTAAAAAAATCATAGGAATCTCACCCCAGTATAGTTGAATATACTTATTAAACAGTGCAAAATCAATTATTTCTTCTATATGCTGTAAAAAAAAAATAATCTCTAAACAGAATGAATGAACAAAATTCAAGTGCAACCAATACAACTGCATCAAGGGGAGGTATTAAATTTACCCAGTTCATACATCCCACAAAGTGCTAAATATATTTGCTGCACTGAATGTGAGAAATCACGACACCAAGCATGGCACAAACAATTTCTGTCTCATCTTCAATAATTCTGTGAACATTTTTACATTATGTCTGAGGTTTCATCCATAGTATATGACACCAAAATTCAGGATGAAACTGAGCAAACTGGAAATGTCAGTTCACTGAGTTAGGCAAAAAAGACAAATTTATACTTTCAAGAAAATGTTTTCATTGGCTATTCAAGAATGTTTGGATCACAGGCATAGAATATGGTTTTAGTATTGTGTGACAGGAAAAAGAACATGCATGCATATCATTGCTATACATCAGAATTCAGATGTAATCCACACTATTGAAGGACTTGAATGTAATATTTAACTCTATTTGCAAGCCACAGAATAAAAAATGCCAGGATTTGGTTTTGCAATAATGCAGTCTATAATCTGACATGCTTAATAAATAGTTCACAGTTTGCTGATGCTGCAAAGTGATGGTTTTAGATTCTGACTTGAGGGTGTAGACTCTCACAAGACAGATAAATGACTTTGGATAACAAGGAAATATTGCATTTTTCTGTACTTCTACATTCTTACTCGCATTGTATAACTAAATATGTAGCAAAATGAGGTCCAACCTTAGGTGAAATGGCACCCTAGGTCAAAGGACTCAATGATGCCCTCTCCTACTGTCCACTGCCTCCCCCCAGATACTCTCCCAATACCTTCACTCTACTCATTTCTCCCCTCCATCATGGCTTCCTCAAATTATCCAGATTATCCTTTTTCCTACTTTTTTTGCACATTTTGCCTTACTGTTCAGCTTGTTCCTGTAGCCTTTAAACAAATCTTACTTGAGACAGATGCCACCATGTTAAATGTCAAGAAAATAATAAAATTAAACTGGGGGGGGGGTCTGGGTGCTGCTAGGCCCCCAGAAGCCATAGGGAATCTCAGTTTGGCAGAGCTGCTTAGAGTATGGCAACATTAGCCAGAGATCTGGAGTAAATCTGAACAAATTCCAAGGCATCCACTGTTTTCAGCAAAAAATAAGCATATTTTAAGGTTGTATTACACATTTTGAACTGTATTTTGCTTAATTTGCTTCATTCTTGCTGTTTTTTTACTGCTTTGACTGTTTTATTCTGCACCATAAGCATCTAGCACTTCTGCATTTCTAAGCAAAGGCTAGATTCAGACTTGCTGAATACAGATTGTTTGGTTTGACTGAAGCCAGCCATCTTACATTAAGAGGGCCTCCCTGCACCCTTGTGGCAGAAGTGTATGGCTCAGAACCCATCAGATTTGGCTATTGCTGGAAAAAGGCTCAGTCTTGGGATTTCCCATTTGTTAGTTTTCTTTAAAAATGTTTAACTTCACTTGTATTTAAGCCCTGCATTTGGATAGGAATGGGCTCAGTTTGGTAGAGACGCTCAGAGTTTGGCAACCTTAGCCAGAGATCTGAAGTGGATCTGAACTAAATCGAAGGCATCTACTGTTTTCAACAAAAAATAGGTATATTTTAAGGTTGCATTGTACTTTTTGAACTATATTTTACATAATTTTTGCTTCATATTTGCTGGTTTTTACTGCTGTGACTGTTTTATTCTGCACTTTAAGTATCTATTATGTCTGCATGTCTTAGCATAGGCTAGATTCAGACTTGCTGAATCTAGACTGTTTGGTTTGACTGAAGCACTAAAACCAGCCATCTTACATTAAGAGGGCCTCCCTGTACCCTTGTGGCAGAAGTGTGTGGCTCCGGACCCATCTGAATTAGGGATTGCTGGAGAATGGCTCAGTTTTGGGCTTTCCCATTGGTTAGTTTGCTTTAAAAGCATTTAACTTCACTTGTATTTAAGCCCCGCATTTGTGTTGGCTTCCGCATTGAGCAACAGTGTTCAGCACTGCTGTATATAAATGCAAATGTTTAGAAACACAATTTTTCCTAGGTATCTGCTAGAGAAACCACCTTAGCTCCACTGCCTTTCTGTGCACACCACAGTGTAAATTGCTGCCCAGCGAGCAACTCAGCTTTGCAGGAATACCTCACAAAGAGGATTACGGGCCTCAAACAGATGACCTACGCAGACTGTCTCAAAAAAACTCCAGCTTTACTCTGTCGCATATCACCTACTCAGAGGCGATCTCTGCCTAACATACAAAACTATGTCAAACCCTGAGCTGTTGGACATGCTCCACATAAAGAAATCCCAATCCCTCCGAGCTACACGATATAGGGACCTAAACCTTGTCACCACAATAAACAGAACATGCTGAAGGGATAGATTCCTGTCCCAGAAACTTCCCATACTCTGGAACAAACTACCTATCTATATCAAACAAAGGTCCTCACTAGCACTCTTCAAGAAAAATCTTGATGATTGGATGGGAAATAGGAAATTCACCCAGGGGATCACCTCTGTGGTTCTGCTTGACAGGGGCACAGGAAAATCATTTTCTTGGGTAGCCAGGATACCTTTTTGGCTAGGCTTATATAGGCCCTAGGGCCAATAGCCTAATACCTACCTATGAACCTATAATGGGTGGACAGTTTCCCACCATTTCTCTAGCCAGCCTGATTGACATGGGCATTCTGAGGCAATGTAGCAATTGTCTCATGTATAGTGACAACCACTTACTCTAAATCAAACAAATACAGTATGCGAGAAATGTAATTATATCGTGAAATCAGAATCAGTCCTCTTGCACTACAATAAACAAGACATCCAAGACACTGACAGCACACACACCTCTCCTCTTAAACAATATAAATTTAAGACACATAAACACACATATGCGGAGGCACTCACAAAGAGCCTACCTAAAGACCAGAGATCTCCTAAGTGCAAATAACACACGCATACTGGCACCTGAACAGAATCCACTACTACACATAACAACACACATTTCAGTGTCTCAACAATTAAGCCCCTAAGGCAAAACACCTCAAAACCTAATGCTCTGGTCATAGTTGACTCAATAGTGAGATACACAGTTGTGTGGACTATATGAAGAGACACGTGACTGAACTCTCAGATTATGTGTCCCAGGCATGTATGTCCCTAGCCCAAAGCAGCATTCTAACTTCACCTAGGATGATGCCACAATACAGACAAAAATGATTGAGTTCAATAACTGGCTTAGCTTCTGGTGTCACTTCAGGATGATCCAGTATCTGTCAGCCTGGGAAGACATGGTCGACAGTCCATGCTGCTTTGCCAGAGATGGCCTTCACCTGCCTCCTCAAGGGTTTTGGATACTAGCAAAGACACGTGCCTCCCCCATAGTGCCTTTCTTAGGCAATGTCCAAACAACAAAATGTATGACGTAAAGAAATCCACTAAAGATAAACTCAAGGTGATGCTGCTTAATGCTAGGAGCTTAAACAGTAAACTACACTCCCTGGAAGCACTCCTCACCTTAGACGAATCTGACATCAGCAGAGTCACTGAGACTTGGTTCAAAGCCACAGAGAGCACCCCAGCCATACAAAGCTGCAATGCCTTTCACATGTTCAGACACCAAAATGTACGTGAAAGAACCAAAGGAAGAGGTGTATCCATCTTCACTAAATCCAAATACACCTCAAGACTGGTGAAACAGTATGACTCTCTTGAGTTACTCCAGGTCCCAATAACTAGAGGTTTAATACCCTACCCCATCATTGCTAGCTACAGGTACCCCACCATAAACCAGGAGAAGCACACCACCTACCTGGCTTGCTGGAGCCACTCAGTATACACCCAAATACCTTACTCATGGGAGATTTCAACTATCCTTCCATCAATTGGACAACTTACATGAGCAGAAACATGATTGCTATGAGGTTCCTGGACTTTGTTAATTAAAATGCCCTGGAACAGTTGGTCCACACCCCCACAATGGGATCAAATATCCTGGACCTAATGCTCACCAACATGGGGTGTCACTGCACTACTTCCTGTGTGTTACCCTCTTTGGTAAGGTCAGACCATAAATCTGTTTTGTTTGAAGTAAAGATCAAACCTAACACCTCCACAGGAGTAAAAAAACTAAAACATTTCTCCATAGCAAATTATTGCCTACTAAGTGACGTTATACAAAGTTTCAAAGCCCCTGCCAACATAGCCAACAATGACTCCTATGCAGAGAAGTACAAAAATGTCCTATATAGCCAGTTAAACAGATGTATTGACTCAGCTATACCTAACAAGAACAAAATTAGGTCCTCATGAAAAAAAAAAGCCCTGGTGGACTGTAAGTTTAAATAAGTTATACAACAAAAGAAACAAACTAATATCTAAGGAGGGAACTTATTCAAAGGAGGAAGAATACCCTCCACAGCTTAAACAAGCAAATCAAATATTTTGTAGAGTCTTTTAAGGCTACAGTGGACTCCCTTTTATCCAGCCGCTCTTTAACCAGCCTCCTCTTTAACCGGCCATCAAATTTTTGTGGTAGTCCTCGCAAAAGTCAGCAGAGAAGAAAAATACTTCTCCTCCTCTGGGCTAAATAATGACAGTCATTTGAGTTTTAGACTTCATATTTATTAGAAACATGCGTACTAACACAAATCTTGTTATTCTAGCTGATTTACAACCTATAAATATTATTTTATATGCTTTTTTGGATTAACCAGACATTCGTTTATCCAGCCTAAGGTCCGGTCCCAGTGAGACCAAATAAGAGGGATACAATAAAATAAGACCAAAAGTTCAACATTCATCATGGTTTTAACAAAAAGCAAAGCTTTCAAGTCACAAGCTCTTTTTCAATGCACTGAGAAAGAGCTTGTGACTCGAAGGCATTGCTTTTTATTAAAACCTTGTGAACGTTTAACTTTTGGTCTTATTTTATTGTATTTAGATTTCGTATTGGACTGCTGAGTTCTTAAGCTGCAGAAAGAAGTGTTACTTTTTTGTTTGACCAGATAAGAGGGACTCTACTGTAGTTATGAGACTAAATTAACATTTCTTGCTAAAGACAATCATTAAGCAATCTTTAGCTATGTCTGAACAGCTGTGTGCCAAACTTATAGTGGACGGTACCACTCACACTGAATCTGAGGAAAATGCCAACCTGCTAGCTGACAGATTTGGTGATAACTTCACCCTCCTATACCCACCAAACATACCCAAAACATTCCTGACACCAGTCATTTACCAAATATTTCCAAAGAACAGGTCATACAAGCACTCTCCAAGGCCAAAAACACTGCCTGTAGATTGCACCCCAGGCTGCTTACTAAACAATCTAAAACAAGACCTAGTGGTACCACTCGGCACAGTATCTAACCATAGCCTGAGCACTGGCTTTGTTCCAGCAGAGTGGAGAACAGCAACAGTAATCTCCTTGCACAAAGGGGGTCCATCAACTGACCATGGGAACTATCGACCCATAAGCCTAATCAGCCTTATCTGCAAGTCCATGGAAAGAATCATATATTCACAAGTTCATATGTGACTTACCTGACCCAGTTTGGTTTCATCTAGGATAGAATTTGCTTATTGAACTTGATGGACTTCTTTGAGAATGTCACCAAAGCCCTGGATGAAGGAAAAGCAGTACAAACCACCTATGTTGATTTAGCCAAGGCATTTGACAGAATCATCCACTCAGGTATCATTGAGAAACTCTCCCAGCTGGGGATTAACCCATCCATCACTAGATGGGTAGCCAACTGGTTCACTTCACAGAACACACACAGTTAAAGTTGGGGAGACCACCTCCACCAGTGGACTAGGTATCAGTGGGGTACCACAAGGATCTGTGCTTGGCCCTCTACTGTCTGGAATCTATTTTTCTGAAGTACAGGTGAAGGCTGGTGGCCTGTGACTTACCAAGTTTTCAGATGACTGTAAACTGGGTGCATTCATAGAGTCCCCAATGATGTTAACATATTACAGATGGGGCTGACACAGACAAATGATTATTGCCAAAGTCACGGACTAAAACTTAACACCAAAAATTGGCTCATTTTCCTCATTGTCAAAGAAGTAGCCTGAACTAAGTATGATATAGATAACACCCCTCTAAGCTCAAACTCAGTGGTGCGAGACTTGGGAACACAGTTTGATAGCAATTTAAATTTTAATCACCATGTGTCCATAATGGTTAGGAAAGCCTTCTACATTGCACATTTCATAAATAAGGGCATCACATCCAAAACTAGGGAGGTTAAAACTCCATTGTACTCGACCCTTATCAGACCATTAATTGAGGACAATGCTTCCTTCTGTATGTACCTCTGCAGACACCTGCAGCAAGTGGACAGACCACAGAGGTTTCTAACCAAGAGAAAGCAGGGCCTCCAAAACATGACCCACATGGAAAGACTGAAAGTTCTATCACTGTACTTTGCATCATAAAGGCTGCTGAGAGGCGACCTGTACCTGGCCTACAGAGTAGTGTCTGACCCTGCCCTAATGGAAAAGCAGCACATCTGCAAATCAAATGGGACAAGAGTAATTCACTCCATGTTTCACAATCTAGCCTGTGACATTAACAGGACATGCTGGAGAGACAGATATATCTCCCAGAGATTACAGCTCCTTGGAATAATCTTCCTTTCCATGTGAAGCAGAGCTCCTCAATGACCCTATTTAAGTGCAAACTTGACAACTGGATGGGTGACCATAAATTCACCCTGGGGGTGGCACCTTTGTCCATCATGGACAGGGACACTCGGTGCTGATCTTAGACTCACTCTGCTAACAACAACCATTTAACTATGGTCAATAAGGGCACTCAGATTTTTACATGGCTATGCTTGCAAAGGCTCTTGGGGCATTAGCCTAGTATCCTCCTATGCACCCATGAACCTATGAACCTATGAACCTATGAGTCTAGATGTTCTAATGAGCAATTTAGTGGTTTTCCCAAACTTTTTTTTTTAATTGTAGTGATGTCCAAAGAAAAAAATATGTCTAAGGAAAGAAATGTATGCTTTTTATTTAATTTTGCCTTTTCTAACATACTATCACATACCCTAAATGGCCAGAGTACACTAAAACACCTCTGTGATAAGTAATCAAGTTAAACTGGGGGTGTGGGAGCAGTTAGGCCCCCAGAACACATGGAATTATAGACACTGTGAGGTGTATTTTAGAGCTATTGCCCAATCTTTTGATCTAATGTTGGCATGAACAAAAGACATACGCAAAGAAAGAAATTCTGTTTTACTTTTCAACTTTTCTTTATCCTATAGCCTTTCAATATGCATTAACTGGCCAAGATTGCACTGCTATCACTGTAGGATAGATAATTAGATTAAGCCAGGGGTCTAGTAGCTTCTAGGCCTTTACAAGCCAGGAGGATATAGAAGCCCTGAGGTGCACGTAGAGATATTTTCCAACCTTGTGATCCCATGATGACATGAAGAAAATCCACAAGCATTGAACAAATTGAGTTCTACTCTATAACTTTGCCTTTCATGCACACTTTCAATGTATGCTAACTGTCCAGGAGTGCACTATAATATCTCTGTAATAAATAATCAAGTTAATCTGGGGAGGGGGCCCCCAGAAATCAAGGGGCTATACATGGTATGAAGTACATTTTACAGCTATTTCCCAACTTACTGATCTAATGATGGTCTTTGCAAAAAGAAGAACAAAGATTTTTTTTTCTT